>NC_141550.1:88277500-88517500 GCF_021556685.1 Rattus norvegicus | reverse complement strand
CTTTCCTACTTGTCCCCTTGTGTTCCAACCACCCAACCCACATGTCTCTAAACTCCCTGCTTTCTGGAGGACAGTGCTTCTTCTAAAGTTGACGTTCCTTATGCCAGGGAAACTCCTCCCAAGGTCAGCTTTAAGACACCAGACCTTGACACACAGTCCCAGATCAGGTACATGTGGAGCAATGAAAAGTTGGTTAGACTCAAAATAGTACATAGCTGGTGTCACTGGGGAAACCATAAAGGAGACATTCCACCACCACCCCAAATGAAAGCAAAGATTTCAAAGGACAGGGAATTTTTACTGCAATTCTAGTCTTAAAAATACTCTTTCTGCTCAACTGAATGACATGAATGAGACTCCTAACCTCTCTCCAGGATATTCTGTCTTTTAAGCTCTCCCTCTCCTCTCTCCTCTTAATGACCACAACATAAGGATGTGTAAGAAAACTTTTACTTCCCCATCTTCAAACAAAACTCCAGATTTATGTTTACGACCCAGTGACAATCACAGCTATGTATGGCCAAGATGAATGCCTTAGTGGCCAGAGACCTTTTCTCCAAAGAAACAAGCAATTGGCATCCTCACTACCCATCAGACTGAAAGGCACCACAGCCCTTGGCATTAGGGGATGCACTGTGAGGAACTGTGGGTTGGGGGTTGGGGTGGGAGGGGAGAGGAGCTATCACTGTCATCCCATGCCCTCAGAGGACTTGGCTGCAGTTCTTCTTTCTCCATCCTCACCCTTCTCTATTAACACTGAAACAGTGAGGAACTGGGAAGTTCAAATAAATCAATCTTTGCAGAAAAATGAAGAGAAGGCAAAGAGGCACAGCCAAACTCAGTGCACAGTCAACTCTGTGTACAGTCAACTGGGTGTGCAGTCAACTCTGTGTACAGTCAACTCAGGGTACAGTCAGCTCAGTATACAGTCAACTGGGTGTACAGTCAACTCTGTACAGTCAACTGGGTGTACAGTCAACTGGGTGTACAGTCAACTGGGTGTACAGTCAACTGGGTGTACAGTCAAATTGGTGTACAGTCAACTGAGTGAACAGTCAACTGAGTGAACAGTCAACTGGGTGTACAGTCAACTGGGTGTACAGTCAACTGGGTGTACAGTCAACTCGGTGTACAGCCAACTGGGTGTACAGTCAACTCAGTGTACAGTCAACTGGGTGTACAGTCAACTGAGTGAACAGTCAACTGGGTGTACAGTCAACTGAGTGAATAGTCAACTGGGTGTACAGTCAACTGGGTGTGCAGTCAACTCTGTGTACAGTCAACTGAGTGAACAGTCAACTGGGTGTGCAGTCAACTCTGTGTACAGTCAACTGAGTGAACAGTCAACTGGGTGTACAGTCAACTGGATGTACAGTCAACTCAGGGTGTAGTCAACTCGGTGTACAGCGAACTCAGGGTGCAGTCAACTCAGGTTGGGTAGAAGATTAGAGAAGACCTCAGGCTTACAGGCCTAGGTCAGGGTTGAAGGAGAACAGGGGTCATGTGACTTCTCCCAGGTACTGGAGGAGGGCTTACCTCTCCCTAATATCTTCCCAATTCCAACCCAGAGCCAGTCTTGAAATATGAGGGTTCCTCTTTTAGAATCATTTACCAATATGCCATTGTTAATGACAGGTACTCAAGAAGAGAATGGTGGGTGTATGAGAAATGTGAAAGAGATTTTGGTCCTCGTTTTCCTTTTTAAAAACCTGGGATGAATCAGGCACGGTGGTCCATGCCTGTTTGCCAGGCAACCAAGGAACCTAAGGCAGAAAGATCTCTTGAGCCCAGATGTTTAGTGTCACACCCTCAACTCAAAATAACAAAAGAAATGAGGTACCAACCTCCTCACCTAAGACTCAGAGAACATCTCAAAAGTGGGGGTGGAAAGATTTTAGAGCCAAAGGACCAAAAACTCTGCTGTGATAAAGTGTTTAGATATGACATGAAAGCCACACCCACAAAATCTCAACAACATGGCTACAGAGATGAGGTCTGAATAATGTTAACACCAGTTGACATGCCAACTAGGATGGGAAACGTTTCACATGGTCCAATCCCTCACACGGCCCCACCTCTTCACATGACCCCTCCCTTAGATGGTGAGCACAAAGGAATGATGAAAGAGGAAAAACAATCTTCCCCAGAGACAACTCTCTAATGGTTATTCAATAACAAGTGATTAGACCTAAAAATACATACATGCCAGCAACGCTAAACAGCTCATCAGGTTACATTTATATACTTGCTCATAAATATTTATAACAACATTAAAGAAAAAGAGGCCATGATTTTGAAAACGAAAAGAGAATGCTAGATGCTGGAGGGAGGAGAGAAGGGAAAATGATGTAATAATATTTTAATTAAGCTAATATATGATATATTATATATTATATATATATGTCAAACAACTGAGGTGTGAGAAATACATGAACATGGACAAACACTCTTGCAATCACAGAAAGGTACCACATGCAGCACACATATGCACATACACATACATATGCCCCACCACCATCAAACACTGGAGCAGGACTGCTGCTTTTGCTGCTGTTTGTCTTAGCACCACTTTCCCTCCTGCCAGTTTTGTGGTTCTAGAAGTTTCTGTGCCTCTGTTTCTTCATCTTTAAAAAATGAAGGTTAAAAGCAACCAGTCTTTCAGAACCACTTCAAGGGTCATGTGATGTATGATCAAGCACTGAGAAAACAAAGTCTCAGTAAACATTAGCTATTACTATATTATACAAATTACTTGCTTTATATCTTTGTTTGCTAATCAACAAAAATGACAACAACTGATACAGTTTTTTAAAAAGGATACGTGGGGACATTTAGAAAATGAATTTGACAGGGCCAGCAAGCCAATTTGGAAGCACTGTTTAGAAAACTGCATCATTCAGTCACCCAGCAAATAGGAAGTCATTTGTCCCCTTGTCCTTTGGACGTACCTCTCCCCAGAGCATCAGTAGCTCTAACTACTCTCCCCATTGGCAGGTTGAGAAAGGAGAGAAAGGGGGTTTCCCTTGTCTTTCCAAATTCCCATGAAAGCCAAGTCTAGGAGAGAAACCGAGGTTGTTAATGTTATTTTGGTTAACTGTCTGAAATTTTTAAATTTTCAATTAACTTGAAAATTTTAAGTGCCTACTCCATATCATTGTGTGCTAGGTATTTTCTCGCCTCTTGACAGGACCCTTGAAAACAAGAGCTATTATCACCACATTTAACAAGGAAGGGTCAGAGAAGGGGCGGGGTCTGTCTGACCCCAGATTCTGTTGGTTTACTAACTGCATTGTGCTCCCATTTCAATCCTAGGAACACTGATGTTATCTGTCAGTAGCTATAACACTTCTTAATTATTAAATCTATACTATAAGGATAATAGTATAGCTAATAAGTATAGATAATGATATAGTTAATAATAATAACTATTCCAGAAGAAGAAGAAGAAGAAGAAGAAGAAGAAGAAGAAGAAGAAGAAGAAGAAGAAGAAGAAGAAGAAGAAGAAGAAGAGGAAGAGGAAGAGGAAGAGGAAGAGGAAGAGGAAGAGGAAGAGGAAGAGGAAGAGGAAGGAGAAGGAGAAGGAGAAGGAGAAGGAGAAGGAGTAGTAAAATGTCATTTTCCCAACTTTGGGGTGAAAAGGGACCTTCTGGGAAAAGAAATAGTTGGTAGATAGTTCAACAAAAACAAACAACAACAACAAAACCCCCAAAAAATCTCTAATGGATCTTGCCAGTTTTTCTTTGAACCGATGAAGTCTAGAGTTCTAGCATATGTGGAAGGGGACCCATCGTGCTTTGTACAATGTCTGACAGATGTGATGGCTGAGATTTCATCAACACTGGGGCTTTATCTCCTGGAGCTGCAGGGGAATGTGCTCCGCCATCTTGCTCAGTCATAAGTTCGTTTTAACAAACAAAATGAAAAGAAAAGGTTGTAAAGCAGTTGGAATTAGAATTGAGTCACACAATGTCAAGGCATTATCATTAACTTATAGGGGCGAGATAATAATGAAATAATAATGGCACTACTATTTCAATGTAAAATCCATATGTTTTACTGATGGAGAGTGGCAGGAGTGGGTGTTAAAAGGCACATCTTACGTTTGCTCTAAAGACAGTGAATTTTAAAAGCTGGAAAATAAATGAGAGATGAAGAGAATATTTGGATTTTAAAATCTGGGTGATGGAGAGAGAGAAATGGATGTGTTTGGAGTTTGTCACGATGGAGACATGCAAATGTAGTATCAGTGATCTGCCACCACAGGCTGTTATGTTTTCTCTGTGTGAGCTTGAGCGACTTGTTCTTCTGTAAAACCAGATATCATCATCTAATCTGTGTATTTTCTGGTTAACATGAGATGCTTGGCCCCACAGAGGTGTCTGGTCTGTGTCAGTGTTTTTGCTTCCAACTTTTCTCCCGTTTATGCGTCATATGCAAATGAAATGGTGAGGGGTGCGTCATATGCAAATGAGAATGGTAAGGTGGCATTTGCCAAGGTAACTAATCAGTCTACCAAATGTGCTTCGATGGGTCTTAAAAGAAGCAAATCCCTGCAGTGCAATTGTATGACTCCATTTACAGTAATCAAACATCTAGAAACTTGCTCCCAGGCCTCACTTGCGTGGAGTAAGATACAGCTGAGATAGGATGTGATAATCATTTAAAAGTGACTCTTTTTTTTTTTTTTCTTTTCTTTTTTTTTCCCTTTTTTTCGGAGCTGGGGAAAAGTGACTCTTAAAATGCTGCTCGGTAATTAGTTTTTTTTTTTTTTAATTTGGCATCATTTCAAAGTTTTATTAGATTGTTTTGACTATAAATATACTTCCCTAATTAATTTGCATGTACAAATACAACTTTCATGACACCATCAAAATACCTCAGCCTGCATCATAGATACGTCGCTTAAACTCCTGCTTAACACAACGTTATGGAAATTTTATAATTTTATAAAATTAAATTTTATAAAAATCAAAACTGCTGCTGACAAAACTCCAGCCACTTTGTAGCCAAAACACTGTATTTCTGTATTAATATAAATAACTTTCAGGGCCGGAGAGATGGCTCAGCGGTTGAGAGCACTGACTGCTCTTCCAGAGGTCCTGAGTTCAATTCCCAGCAACCACATGGTGGCTCACAACCATCTGTAATGGGATCTGACGCACATTCTGATGTGTCTGAAAACAACTACAGTGAACTTATATACATAAAATAAATAAATCTTTTTTAAAAATAACTTTCATTGCGGAAACACTCTTTTTTATCTGTATAACGCTGAGCGTTAATAAAATAATGAAGAATTATGTCTCAACTAGACGGTCTTTGAAGCTTGATGGATCTCAGCTGTGAGGGATACTTGAAGAATGACCTAGAGGCACTACTTCACCAGCTTGCCTCTCAGGTCACCCCATTATCGCTTATGGAGACTAAAGGGTACAGAGGCACCTCTTCACCAGCTTGTCTCTCAGGTCACCCCATTTTCGTTTACAGAGACTAAAGGTGGTGCCTTAAAAGGCATTTATTCTGAGACTTTTGCACAAGAGCAAATTCTGTGCCACATGGATAGCTTAGATTTTCAATTAAGAACAGACATTCATCATTTTCACTAGCACACGACTGTGCTCAGACTAGTCTAAAGGGCAGTGGAACAATTTAATACGTTAAACCCTGTCAAAAATAAACTATCAAGGGAACGACAAAAAGCTTTGAAGCTTGAAAAAGAAATGTATTTCTCTGTGAGATGTCATCTGTCTTTAGGATCTGTTTCATGTTTCTTCAAACATTCCATGTCAGCCTTTCTCCACAGCAAGATTTGAGAGAAAAAAAAAAAAAAAACTGTGCAATTTATCGCTGTGTGTTAAGAGTGTCATTGTACTGTTGTGCAGGATCGAGAACCCCAAAAGACCACCAAGGAGCCGATTCCGATGCAGTCACACCAGGGTCTTTTTTTTATTCAAGCCCAAGCTTGGGCTCACCACTGACAGGGCTGCAGCAGGACAGGAGGGTGAAGCCCAGTGCCCAGTTCAAGCAAGCCTTTGTAGAGGCAAACACCAGCAAAGGAGTTTTCAGCTTGGCACACACCTGATTGGAGGGCTTTTATTGCCCTTTAAAATGATTGGCTGGTGCTAGGAGCCAATCCATAAACTTAACTTCTGCTTTCCTCATGATTGGTAGTTGTCAGGGAGTGACTTAGAAAACTAGTGCTAGGTGCAGGTTTGTTACCTGGTGTTCGGTCTTAGGTCGGGTTCTCTCTCTCTCTCTCTCTCTCTCTCTCTCTCTCTCTCTCTCTCTCTCTCTCTCTCTCTCTCTCTCTCTCCCTCCTCTCTCTCTCTCTTTTTTTTGGAGCTGAGGACCCAACCCAGGGCCTTGCGCTTGCTAGGTAAGCGCTCTATCCCTGAGCTAAATCCCCAACCCAGGTCAGGTTCTCTAAGATAGAGTCAAGATGGAGTCGAGGAGGGGGGGAGGGTGTTTTTGTTTGTTTGTTTCCCTCATAGGTCTCTGGAAAAAGCAAGGTGACTCTAAAATGACTTGCTGTGAACGATAGAACGGTTGCAGAATTTACAGAAGTAAGAGGCTAATAGAAGTACTGAAGGAGATTAGGGTGTGTGGGGCGAGGATGGGGTGCAGATGGGGATACAGAAAGAACATTTCGCTACTTAGAAAGCTACAACCTAAAGAATTTCTGTTCTGAACACAGAAACAGGATGTGCATCCATGGCTAACTACAGATATCAGTAGGGTCGTGAACTTTGCATCTAATACAACCTCACTAAGACCGAGAGCTGCTGCATCCAAGAAGAGAAGTCACATCTATTGCGTGTCTCCTTGATGGCATGAAGTATGTCATCAGATGCTTCGCCCACTTCAGTTTACATCATCTGCCGCGTGAGGCAGTGCCTCTTTCCCAGTGTATAGATCAGGAAACGAAGACTCAAGGGAACTGCTGAATCGTTGGTCTACAGCAGAACTTGCTTTACTGTGGCAGCAAGGATCTGAGTTCCCTGTGGCTCCCCAGTTGATCGAAGGCAGATAAAGGACTTGTGGGATGATCCTGCCGATGGAAGACTTTTAAGCCATAAATTAATGAGGATCAATGAAGAAATGTCTCCAAACGGCACAGACACAGACGTTAGGAACTTGGGTGAGATAGCTTCAACCACACATCGATCTCCTGAATCCACTCTTCCTCATCTCTGTGTGGCTCGCCGGATTCTTTCGAGATGCTGACAACAGCTAAGAAGTTGAATATTCACACAAACCTACAGAGAACTAAAGGACACCACACACACACACACACACACACACACACACACACACACACACACACACTGATGGTTTGGGGGTCCTTAAGCCCTTCTCCATCTTAGGCATGAAAATACTCTTGCATGCCAGTAAAGGACTCTTCAGATGCCCCTTAGGTACTTGAAAAACACAAGTTATCTGAGGCTTGACCATGGTGATGGCACAAGTTTTGAATGTATCTATCAATGGTGAGGGTTACCTAGGACCCTGGATAGTGAATTCACTCCTGTCAAGCAGATCCATCAGAAGGTGACTATACAAGACAAACATTAAATTGTCATGTAAAACCTATCATTATCCCATCCCTTGGAGTTCTGGGTAATGCATGAGGAATTAGTATTTATTTTATTTTCACCCATCAGATGAAGTTATGTCTTAATTATTGCATGTAAATTGGTGCCAGGCGAGGCTGGACAGGTATGGGACTCAAAGCCTGACAGAACCAAACCCTTCAATCTTCGAGTCAGCCAGCCTTCTACGAAAGGGGAAGGAGGTTGCGAGTGGAACAGGAACCTCACTGCCCACCAGCAACTCTCTTCCCCTCCAAAATGAGAAGCTTCGAGAAAAGCATGGTAGAAAAGTGAAGCAGTAGACACTCAAGGTAGCTACTGTGAAAATTTAAAGGGGTCCTTCTGTACGGAAGGGAGTCTCTGTGGGCAAGGCGAGGCACTTAAATCAGCCAATCAGGGACCATGCACAGTCTGAGGTTAGAAAGGGGGCGGGGCATAGACAGGGCGTTGTAGGACACTGGCACTCATGATAAATTAGCTCTCTCTGGCTCTTGTTACTTTCTTTCTATATTTTTATATGCAGTGTTTATTAGTTAATATTACAGACTCAGCAAGGTAATGTCTGTCTTGGGATCCGCCACCAGTTTGCTCTGAAAATTCAAGAACGTCTCTCTGGGGCTTAATGAGAGACTTCCTCAGTCTTTCTAATAGTCTGGAAGACCGTAAGGCACGGCAGACAAGTATGAAAAATTGTCCAGAATCAGGAAAGAGGAAACTTCAGAGCCGAATCCAGTGAAGTTGCTCTCTGTGTCTCCCAGCATGAGCGGAGGGAGTTGAAGCCTTGAATAGAACTGATTCTTTATCTTCCTCTAAACTGAAACTGAAAGCCTGAAGGTCTGGCCAGACAGGGACCAATCACCAAGGAAGCCGTTTTTCTCCAGCATCCCCCCCAGTCTATTTCAGCTTTGGCACTGTCCTTGGCACTGTGGGAGCTGTGTCCTTTGTCTCCCGTTCTCTGCCACCTGAAAACGTCTGGCTGCTGTTCTGCAGGCCAGTCTTCTGAATTGCCTCTGGCCTCAGAGTGACGCCACTGGGGCTGAGAAGGCTCGGTGGTAGACCTCTCTGCAGGCATGAGGGACACACAAATACATACACAGTGTTGCATAACCACATGAAACTTGGGCCTCTTCCTTTAGGGACCTTTAAGGAAATTAACATTTATCGAGCCAGTTTACACTAAAGTCATTTGCATCTTAAATAACATCCCTCAGAGAGGGGAGGAGAGAGAGAGAGAGAGAGAGAGAGAGAGAGAGAGAGAGAGATCATCAGATCATCACTTTTGGTGCACTGGAAAAATGGGTAGAACAAAATCAGGTTTTTTTGTTGTTATTGTTGTTTGTTTAGTCTCTCAAATCAAAGTCACGTGCTTAAGCAAGCTTTTACTGTGAAGGATATCTAAGCACACAGAGAGGACAGATTGGTGAAGTGAGGTCCCTGCATCTATTCTACAGAGTCCCTTCCATTCCTCCTCTTTTGAAGCCAGAGAGAAACTTGGAATGTTCTTCCTGGCCCTCCCCTCTGGCCAGACAGATTCCCAGGGACTGGCTGAGACTCTGGCAGCTGAGATAAGGGATAAATATTTGTGACTGTCTGTTATTTTTAAGTCAGAAGCTGTTTATGTTGGTAAGCTCTCTAACATTCCACCACTACATTTGTGACAAATGACACAAACACCGAGTTTTAATGCTTAAAATCAAATCAGGAACTGGAGCACATTCCTTTCAGAGCCACTTCGAGCTTTGCTTGTTTTCACCATTCAGAGAACGTCGGAGACGGAATGGCATGGGAGACTTAAGTATTTTGGTGGTCCTTGGGGTGGGCAGCCAGGATTTAGGGCAGGCTGGGCAAGAAGTATTCTGCCACTGAGCTACATCGCCAGTTCCTTTATTTTTATTTTATTTTATGTATCTATCTATCTATCTATCTATCTATTTATTTATTTATTTTTAGACAAGACTCACTACTTAGCACGGCTAACTTGCAACTGACTGCTGTAGAAAAACCATCTGCTTCTGCCTCTTCAAGGCCGGGACTAAAGGCTTGTGCCACGACGCCCAGCCTGAAGGAGATTCGTGGTGGCTTCCTTAAAGGTTTTTAAACATGTAATTTGGGCAGTCACAAATACTGTGTTATTCCTGTGTCCCTTAAGCTTTCTAAGAGTAATTTAGAAATGATGAAAAGAAGGTCTGAACCCATTGGGTATCTATGGTCGTTTGTGCACTCACATACATGAACAAGTAGACATGTGAACATATGACTATAAACACAAACACATATGTATCTACGTACAGACATAGATACACATACAGACATATTCATGTACTTAGATGCTTTTCTAAATCTATATACTTCACCATTCAATTGACATGCATTTATTAAGATTTTTAAATTTGTGTTACATTTTATTTAGTGTGTGTGTCTGTGTCAATACCAGATGTTTATGTAGAGATTAGAGGACAACTTGTGGGAGTCATTCCTCTCCTTCCACAATGTGGGTTCCGGGGACCAAACACTGGTGACCAGTGGGTGGGATTTTAGAAGTCTTACCAGCATTAACAGTACTGGTAGTGAGTGTCACGCTCACGTCTGAGGGCTATCATGAACATTAACATACGATAATGTATATAAAAGAGATTCGTAAACTGTACATTCTAGATAAATGTGACTCTATTACACACAAAGCTGTTTGCCAATGATGCTCAAACCTTGCTGTAAAATTGCTTCCCCCTCATCAAACGTAATACAAAGCGATCTTTCTCAGAGCTCACTGAAGAGCATTTGCATCATGAAGTACCTCTGTGATGTTATTCTAAGGGAATGTGGAATGTGGAGAAGGCCTTTTATCCAGAGAGGCTCCAAGTCTCAGGTTTGTCATGCCATACAGAAGGCTTTTTCAGATTCACACTCTAACGAATCCTACGATCTAAGCAAGGAGCTCACAGGACAGGACAACTGAAATGTCCTTAAACAATGCTTTTCTTTTTTTTTTTTTTTTTTTTTTTTTTTTTTGGTTCTTTTTTTTCGGAGCTGGTGACCGAACCCAGGGCCTTGCGCTTCCTAGGTAAGCGCTCTACCACTGAGCTAAATCCCCAGCCCCAAACAATGCTTTTCTTATTTCAAAACACATAAGGTCTGTGTGAATCTTGCTTCTCAGAAGTAACTGTTACAGATACTTCTGGGTCACACATTTCCTGGCTTTTAAACATATGTCAACACGAGGTCGAGGAGATGGCTCAGCAGACAAAGCATCTGTCCTGGACACAGGATGGTCAGAACTTGATTTAGCCAGCAGAGTGGTGTTTGTCTGTAGCCCTAACACTAGGCAGCCAGATGCAGGCAGATCCCTGAATACATGAGTCAGGCAGCCTAGTCAAATGCTGCTTTCTGGGTTCAGTGAGAGACCCTGTCTCAAAAACAATCAGGTGGAAGTGATTAAGGAAGTTGCCTAACGTTGGTCTCCAGCATCTGCATGCACATATACATACAAGCACACACAGTAATCATAGTAGGAAGATGAAAAACTATGTCAAAATATACCCAGAAACACAGACACATAGTTGCTAACTATAGAGGTTACCAAGCAGCTCTCTGCACATTGCATAGTTTAGTATTTTGCTCAATAACATATCTCAGATGGTTTCATGTCAGCACAGTAGCAGTAATTAATGACTTTGTAATATTACATCCAACAGACCTCCTGCTACTTATTCATCTAGCCCGGGCTATGAGCTATGCTGTCTGTCCCCTTTCCTTCTATTTTAAACAATGTTAAAAGCATTCTCATCGCTACATCACTGGCTCAGAAGAAATTGCACATCACTCAAGGGCCACTTGAAGTAAGAAAGCTGGTGGTAACATTTGCTGGGCCTCGGTTCAGACAAGATGCCAGCTGGTGCTTATTAGAGTAGTTCTTTTCTACCATTGTTTATACAGACACTGCTGGTTTACATTGTTACATGTTTATTAAAGAATCTTTTTTTTTTTTTTTGGTTCTTTTTTCCGGAGCTGGGGACCGAACCCAGGGCCTTGCGCTTCCTAGGTAAGCGCTCTACCAGTGAGCTAAATCCCCAGCCCCTATTAAAGAATCTTTTAAGGGCTAGAAAGATGGCTCAACAGTCAAGAGTACTGACCGCCCTTCCAGAAGACCCAGACCCACTTGTGGCTCACAGCCACCTGTAATTCTAGTTCCAAGGTATCTGGTGCCCTTGCCTAGCTTCTGAGGGCACCGGGCGAGCATGTGATGCATAGATATACATGCTGGCAAAATGCTCACAAGTGTAAGATAATTCTAAGAGAGGGCTTTAACAACACAAACAGCCCAAATTCCCATTACTTCTCTCCCTGATTACTCAGATTAATCATCAACATCTTTACAGTATTTTTTTTTCTTTTTTCTATTTTTCGGAGCTGGGGACCGAACCCAGGGCCTTGCGCTTGCTAGGCAAGCGCTCTACCACTGAGCTAAATCCCCAACCCCCTTTACAGTATTTTTAAGAGCATTGTGTTTTGTGGTGCATTTTTCTGAATACACGTTGCAAATATTTTCTTGTGTTTGAATGTTTCTTTTTGTACTTTTGGGGGCTGGGAATCAAACCCAGCACATCCACATTTTCACCCTCTGACTCCTGTTCATGTTGGTGCAGGGCTTATCCTCATACCGCTGCTCACACTTCCTCTTTCCGGCCCTTCTGTGCCAGTGTGGACAGAGTTTCTTCCACACTTTGTTAGCTCTTCCACCCACCTAGAATGAATTTGGCATCTAATGTGAGGCCAACACCCCCCGCCCCCGCAAACAGGTAATCAATTTTCATAAGATATTGATTTTTTTTAATATTACTTTATTCTTGATGGAAAAGTCTCTGCTTCTGACTACAACATAGTTGTAGTCTGTCTCGGTTAGCCCTCTGGCTACCAGTGCTCTGGTACCATTTGGAACAGGTTACTTTGACTTTCTTAGAAAGTGTTTTCCTACTTCTGATTGGGAAATTTTATTTGCTTGTAGCTGGTCTTCGCTACTTTGTGGGTTATTATTTTTGCCACCCTTTGTCTCCCCTGGTCTTATCATTAGATAAGAGAGAAAGAAGGAGAGAGGGGGAGGAGAGAGACAGACAGATGGACAGACAGACAGATTCCTGAATCTAATTTCTGTCCTTCCATTTCTTCTTTGAGCACAACTACAGACAAACCACAACCATCAGCCACCAAACCTGCCCCAGCATTGATAGACCCTATGAAAAGTTCCTAGAATTCTAAAAGTCATAAAATCACAAAAACTATCTGCACCTGGCCACAACACCCCTCTGGTGGAGCATGAAACAAATCATAGTCAGTTGCTAGGACAGCCCAAAGCGGCCTCATATCCCCACACCTGGGATTAACATGAAGCACATTTTTATAACAACCCTGTGTTTTTTTTTTAAAGAACCAAAATTCTCAAAACTGTCATCCTTACCTTTGTTTTTAAAAGTACTAAAATTACTAAACGCTGCTTTGGCTGTTTTTCTAATAGAAAATTATAATATATTTAAATCCTGATTGTCCTTCATGTATACAAGTGTGTGCATATAAACACACACACACACACACACACACACACACACACACACACACACACAATTTCTGCAGCGGCCGGGAAGTCAAGCAGAAGCCAGAGTAGACTGTGTTCAGATACAAAGCGACAGACTGAACGCAGGAAGCTGAGAGGGGTGAAAGCAGGTTTCTGCTCAGTTCCCTCTCCATTTATACAGCCCAAAATCGTGACCAGGAAATGGTACCACGCTCAGTGGCTGGATCTCCACAACTCCGTTCAGTCAAGGCAATTCCCCACAGGCATGGTGAACTGGCTGGTTTTGAGCGTCAACTTGACACAAGCTGAAGTTATCACAGAGAAAGGAGCCTCCCTTGAGGAAATACCTCCATGAAATCCAACTGTAAGACATTTTCTCAATTAGTGATCAACTGGGAAGGGCCTAGCCCCTTGTGGGTGGTGCCATGCCTGGGCTGGTGGTCCTGTGTTCTGTAAGAAAGCAACCTGAACAAGTCAGGGGAAGCAAGCCAGTAAGTAACATCCCTCCATGGCCTCTGCATCAGCTCCTGCTTCCTGACCTGCTGAGTTTCATTGGTGATGAACAGCAATGTGGAAGTGTGAGCTGAATAAACCCTTTCCTCCCCAACTTGCTTCTTGGTCTTGATGTTTTGTGCGGGGATAGAAACCCTGACTAAGATACATGCCTAGAGAGGCCATCTCCCAAGTGACTGTAGATTCATTCAGTCTGACTGACAACTAAGACCACCCATCACAAGTCCCCAAAAAGAAACAAAATGAAATGCCAAGCATCTTCAATGATTATCTATATGTCTACTATCAACATAGACTAGAAAATTACATGATTTTAATTTTTTATGCAATTTATGTGTATGTCCTAGTTTGAATTTCACTAAAACATTAGGTGAGACAAGACTGAACATGAATTACCTTTATGTGCAAAGGGGTTCCAACAATTTAAAAACTTTACATAAAAACTTTGGTATTTTGATGTTTATGTTTGAAATATAACACAGCACGTGAAGCCAACGTTAGATAAACCTTATCATGGGCCAGAACACCTATCAGGATTCCGCAAACATGCTCTTCAAGATGAATGCTAAGAACGAACCCTGGGACGTATTAATATTACTATCCCTCGGTTGATAAATTAGGAAATAGAAGCCCAGAGAATTTAAGCCATCCGTCTGCAGGTACACAGCCAGGAAACACAGCACCAGGCAGCTGGTGTTCACCATGGAGGCAGGCATCATTACACTGACCGTGAGTGTGCCCTCGATTTCAGAGACCATGAAGGTGGTAAATCTTGTCTCAGAGTACTGATTGGCAGCTTCAAGATCAGTCAGCCATGAAGCTCAACTGACACAGATGAAAGTTAAAGTACCTGCAGCTCAGAACTGAATACACATTACGGCTGTTTTCAAGTGCTATGAAAACTGTCTTGATCTGCTCAGGGCTCCTACGGCAAAGTGCCAGAGGCTGGGTATTTTACAAAGAAGAGAAGATTTTTTTTTTTTTTTGGTTCTTTTTTTCGGAGCTGGGGACCGAACCCAGGGCCTTGCGCTTCCTAGGCAAGCGCTCTACCACTGAGCTAAATCCCCAGCCCCGAGAAGATTTTTAATAGCAGGTTTGGTTGTCTGGTAACCATTGCTTTTTGCTTCCAAGGTAGTTGCAGTGTTAGTAAACTTTCCACTCCAGTAACTATCTGAAATTTATCTATGAGGAGAAAAGGCTTATTTTGGCTCCCCCATTTTGGAGGTTTCAGTCAGTCGTCGCCCTGTGATGAGGCAGCCCAGCGTGACAGGAGTATGGCACTGGACAGAGAACATCTGCTCAACACATGGCCATAAAACAAAAGGGAAGAAGGAAATGGCACAATCCCACAGTCCCACGCGGGGGCACACTCCCAGCGATCCAAATACCTTTTATTAGACCCAGATTCTTAAAGTGCTAAGCTGGGAGGTCAAACCTTTATCACAAGAATTTGGGGCATTGTTCAATATCCTCACCAAGCCAGACATCTTGTTCCCACACCGGCAGGAGGAAACAATATGGTGGAAGATGATAGACAAAGTATACCGAATATGACAAGAAACTCTATTATCAAACAAAGGACTCATTGACAAGGAGGGGGCCCTCAAGACCTAATCACTTCTTCAAAGCCCCAGGTCTTAATGATGTTACACTGGCCATAAGGTTGAACACTTGAAGTTTGGAGGGGACACAGTCAAACAATAGTACTGTGAGCAAAAGTATGAGTTCTTAAGAAACCAAGAAAGTGTGGGAGCGAACAGATGTTCCTAACGTTAGGCCTGACAAACCCACTGTTAGTCCTTAGTTGCTGCTCTATTGCTGTGAAGAGACATCATGACCAAGGCGACTTTTATAGGAGAAAGCATTTAATTGGTGGCTTTCTTACAGTCTCGGAGTCCATTAGCATCATGGCAGGGAGCATTTGGGCGTGCAGACAAGCCCAACAGCAGCAGATGGAAACTGCATCCTCATCTGTGGGCAGAGAGAACCCTGGGCTTGGCATGAGCTTCTAAAACCTCAAAGCCCACCCCCAGGGACACACCTCCTCCAACAAGGCCACACCTCCTAATCCTTCTAATCCTTTCAAATAGTGCCACTCTCTGGTGAGTAAACATTCAAACATATGAGCCTATTGGGGGGGGGGGTGATGTTCAAACCATCATATCCACCATTAACTAAAAATCTCATAAGGTGAAAATGCATTTAAATCACTAATCCTTACGATTTTAAGCCTGCCCAGGACATATTAGCCTATAGTTGGGAAGAATTGTGAAGCAAAAAACAAAAAACAAACAAACAAACAAAAAAAAACATTGAAAACCATTTTGGCAGCATGATATTGAAACCTGTTCATGAGAGCACTAACGACAAACTGTACCACAGAGAGAGTGGTTTCAGTGTAAGACTGCACAGCTCCTGGGAGGCTGCTGCTCATACCACAGCCAACATGTCAAGAGAGGGTTTATGTCTGTCCCCATTCTCAAAATGTAAAACTCAAGGTTTAAAACTCACAGTGCGCTATCTTCCAAATGCATACCACTTTCACAACAGTTGAAAAATCATAGGACAAAACTTCAGAAGTCAAGGCAGTCTGTGTCCACATCTGTATGTATAAAACAGAGCAGGTGAAGACTCAGCTGGAGCTTGCTGCCAAGCCCGAGGACCTGAGTTCAATCCCTGGTACTCTCATGGTGGAAGGACTGACCCCTGCAAGGTGTCCTCTGACTTCTGCACTGACGTTGTGGGATGTACACCCACATATACCCAAACACACAAAAGTAAAAGTAAGTTTCAATGTACGAAGTTTTTAAATAATATGTTACAGGCGATAAAGACAGGACCATCGTGTGGCATGGTAAATGAACTTGGTGTCGCTGAGTTTAGTCAAAGATATGAAATGAGGTAATGTTAGAGGAATGGAGAAGCAGCTGCTGGTCAAGACCGTGCATGCCCAGATCATGCCAAGCTGAGGATAATGAAGCGTGCCCATTAGGTTCATCTCAGTGTGGCTGGCTTACGAGGCTGTAAGTCTTCTACAGTAAATGAACAAGGTTTGAGTTACAGCACATGGCTGCCTGTTGGGTGCATCAGCAAAGGGAGGGAAGAGTCCAGGAGTTAACCGTTAGGAAGAAGAGTCAAGATTTTAAATAAACATCATCAAACACATACTTTGAATCACACCAGGGGCTTGTAAAGGTGTTTTAAAATTTAAAAACCATCCTCGTGGTACCAACTCCATGCAAACAATACTGCCCCATCTGCAAAGATACAAGCAAGTTTTTCAAATGAATGTGAAATCCAGATATAAAGAAATCTCACATCAGATGCTGTGCTGTCATGTTGTATTAGCTATGGCTGAAGTGTCTGGAGATTATTAAAAACATGAGAATAGAGCTGGGGTGCAAGGTGCCCCCAGCTCTGTAAGGTGATTGCTCTGTAAGCATGAAGACCTGAGGGGCTTGGTCAGGGAGGACTAGGGGGTTAGGGTGGATGAGAGAGCGCTTGTGCAAGCATGAGTTCAAATCCCCAAACCCAGTTTTAAAGAGCCAGCTATGTTCATGCCAGCATCTGTAACACAGCACTCCTACAGGGAGAAAGAAACTAGAGACAGGAGATTCCAGGAAGCTTGGGGGACAGCTAGGCTGGCATTCACAACCTGAAAACAACAGAGACCTGGGCTCCTGCAAGCAGGGTTGTCCTATGACCTTAAATACTGGGTGTAGCATGAGCAAGCTCCAAATTTACACACACACACACACACACACACACACACCCCAGATGCACACACATATGCCAGATACACAGACATACACAGACACACACACACACCAGATACACACACACACACACACACACACACACTCAAACCAGATGCACACACACAATAAATAAATATTACAAATAAAACTAAGAATTCTATCAGGGCATTTTCTGAGAACTGCCTTTAAAATTTTGAACTTAATTTTTGTTTCTAGAATTTTATTATGTGTTAACTGTTATGGAAATTCTTCCTAAAGGTCTCCAAAATAGCACTAAAGAGACATTCCTTATTTTTAAAAACGAAAGGAGTATTCTGTGGTTTAGCACACAAAAACTAATTACTCTTAACCCCCAATAATGACAAACTAATCTGGAAATTGTTCAAAGTAAAAATAAATACTTCCTTTCAAAGAGAAAGAAAAAAACTTTTAAATAGACAATGACCATTCATGTAAATACATTCTTTACTTCCTAAAATGTATGGGGTGACATTCTTGTTAACAACCAAGAACTGAGTAGCGTAGTGTGGAGGTTAACTATTCTTAGAGTTCAATTAGAGCACCACGAAATAGATTCTAGCTTATGACTTTCTGTAGTCTAGATCTTAAAAACAAAACAAAACAAAAACAAAAACAAAAACACCCCACAACTCTTGCATTACAGGATTGTTTCTCAAAGCCTTGGTTTCCAGTGTTCAGAGGTGACACCTTAGAGCATCACAAGGGCTCTAACGTCATTGGTGGATTCCTCTGAGTGACATATTTTAGGGGATATTAGGAAGTAGTGGGAAATTTAGGAGGTGGGACTAATTAAACAGATCACTGAGGATTGAAGGGCACTTTCTCACTCTCACTCCCCCCTCTCCGTGTGTGTGTGTGTGTGTGTGTGTGTGTGTGTGTGTGTGTGTCCCTCGCCCTTAATTTCTCTCTCCCTCTGTTTTCTCACATAGGCTCCACCACGACGTTCTGCTTCACCACAGATCCTTAAACCACGATGCCAAGAGACCACAGGCTGAAACCTTGAGCCAAAGTATTTCCTCCATTAGGTTGATCTCTTCAGGTCTTTGCCTCAGTGACGGAAAGGGGACTTCCGCACTAAATGAGATCATCGCAGCACGGTTCATCGCAGCATCCACCAAATGTGTTGATTTTATAAGTGAAAGGTGAACGTGACCCTGGAACTAACTCCAGTTGTAAACAGGTACAAAACCAACCTACTGTCAGGTCCATCTACTGTCACGTGACCCAAAGAGACACAGCACTCAGCCACGTGTTTATTCACGTGTTTTATTTGGCTTGAGGTTTTTTGTGACAGGGTCTGTGATGGTTTGTATATGCTCAGTCCAGGGAGTGGCACTATTACAGGGTGTGGCCCTGTTGGAATAGATGTGTCACTGTGGGCGTGGGCTTTAAGACCTTCATCCTAGCTGCCTGGAAGTCAATCTTCGGTTAGAAGCCTTCAGACGAAGATGCAGAACTCTCAGCCTTCTGCACCATGCCTGCCTGGATGCTGCCTTGCTCTGGCCTTGATGATGATGGACTGAACCTCTGAACCTGTAACCTAGCCCCGATTAAATGTTGTCCTTATAAGAGTTGTTTTGGTCATTGTGTCTGTTCACAGCAGTAAAACCCTAAGACAGGGTCTCACTATGTAGCCCAGGTTTGTCTGAACTCAAGCAAGGTTTTCTGACTCCATCCCCCCAGCGTGAGATTATAGAAATACTGTCTAACCCCTGTATCTGTTATCCCCTCACGCTGAATGCTTTGCAAAGAGGAGAGAAACCTAGTTCCATATTTTTTTTTCAGGGAAAGAATGTGAATCTCACATTTTGAGATAGTCGGTGGGAACAAAATCCCAGGAGCAGTCCAACCATTTCTGGATGCTCCTGGAACTCAAAACCACTAACCTAAAACCTGGCAAGCCCTCCTGAGGATACTGCTTTCAAGCCATACCCACAGATGCCTCAGGGACTAGGTCTCTAGTCATCCTACTCAGCCCCCCAACCCTGTGTACCCAACTTCTATAAGAACATCCTGGGAATATCAAAGACATCATAAACTCAACATACCTAAGTCCAAACATGTGGTTTCTTTCCCTCAAACTGGCTTTTCCGTTACCATGTAGTTTGGGGATTGGTAGCCTCTGCCAGGAAAGCAGACTGGCTAGGAGAAACTTTTGTTATGATCCTGATAAAGTCATCCCCAGGATCTATTAAGGGCTAATTCTTGCAATCCTCCTTTTAAAATGTCGCCCAAATCTCCCCGTCCCCAATGTCTAACATCATATTGGACAAGTCTGGGGGGGTTCCACTACCATAAGCCATCAAGTGACTCCATTGAGATGACTCCAGGGGTGTGACAGGCTGTGGTCTTTACTATCACGTCCTTGTCAGCGACTTGTGCCTTCTCTCTTCCTGACTACTGCATACACACACACACACACACACACACACACACACACACACCACAAACACAAACACACACACACACCACAAACACACACACACACCACAAACACAAACACACACAGACACACAGACACACACACACACACAGACACACACACACCACAAACACACACACACAGACACACACACACCACAAACACACACACACCACAAACACAAACACACACACACACACCACAAACACAAACACACACAGACACACACACACACACAGACACATAGACACACACACAGACACACAGACACACACACACCACAAACACACACACAGACACACACACACACACCACAAACACACACACACACACCACAAACACAAACACAAACACACACAGACACATAGACACACACACACACACACACACAGACACATACACACTCCCCTTCTTCTCTTCTGGCGCACTGACTTTGTGCTGTGTATCTTTAAGAAAATGTCAAAGTCTAATTCTGCAACCTTCGCGTCAAAGTCTAATTCTGCAACCTTCGCGACCGAGGAATCCCACTGCTTTTTTTTTTTTTTTTTTTTTTTTGGTTCTTTTTTTTGGAGCTGGGGACCGAACCCAGGGCCTTGCGCTTCCTAGGTAAGCGCTCTACCACTGAGCTAAATCCCCAGCCCCCCCACTGCTTTTAAAATCAAGGCTCAAGTCTGGGCTGGTGGGTATGGGTCAGTAATAGATGCTTGTCCAGAATGGATGAGGCTCGAGATTTGACTCCCAGAAAAAAAAAGAAAAAAAAAAGACTTCAGCGTTTAACATATTCTAGGCCTTGGAATGGCTAATACTAAAATCCTAAGGTCAATTCTCAGCCCCACTCATCAAAAGAAAAGCAAAGTGTTCTGCGTGGTTCAGCATACCCAGACTCTGTTTACGGAGTTCCCCCAGCCGTTTCAAGATGCATCCTCATAGGGACCCATGGTGCCCTCTTCCTGACCTATGGGTTTGCACACGCCTAGGTAATCCCTTCTCATTTGCTATCAGCCAACCAAGAGCAAACCTCTGTCTCTTAAAAATCAATAGACATTGATTACAACTTAGAGACCCATGGTCAGTGGGGTAGCTCGGCAGCTCTGAGCCAGGCTGGCCTACTCTGGGGCTGGGTTTGTTCATTTAGCAGAGCAGCTGTGGCCTGGCTGGTGTCTGGTGGTTACGTGGCTGTTAGTGAAGGTGTCGTCGTGGGGACAACCTGCTTGTGTGTCTCCTCTTCCCTCGGCCTAGCCCAGCTTATTTATATAACAGAATCAATTCTCAGGGAGCGACTCATCATCGCTTACTAAAGCTGTCGCTCAGCACGGACTCGATGTTACTCCTTCGAGTCCATAGACTAACAAAAGCCCTCTAGAGTCAGTCCGGGAGGGAAGGGGAGCAGAGTAGATATGTCCGGGGAGAGGGGCTGCCATGTGACCTAATTAAAAAGGCAGAAATAACTGTAAGAATTTTCGCAGTCAGTCTGCTACATCGTCCTTCAGATTTTGCCTGGAGATAAGATTCTTCAGGAGAACCTTGCGAACTTCCTGCCTGGAAAAAAAAAATCACACCATGCTATAAGGCTCGCCCCTGGGAACTCCTTCTTGGCGAGTGTCACAGCTGGAATTGCCCGTGTATTTGTGTGGTTTGCCTATGGTCTGTTCCCCCTTCTCCATACTGATTGCCCAGGAACAGAAGTAGAGAGAAAGCTCACCTCTCTTTGTGCTAACCGTGATATTTCTAGCTTCTGGCACAAAGTAGCTCCTCAATAAATATTTATTGATGAACGGTCATACTTCCCATTTGTTACTTTCAAAAGATGCTCTGTCTCCCAATACATTTTTTTTAATTTATTTTTAAAAAAATCACCTTGAGGATAGGGATATATAGCTCAACCGTATATGTAACATTTTCTTGGTGTATGTAAAACCTAGGTTACATTCATATTACAGCACCCCCACCCTCTCCCCAAGTATCTAGTTTGTGAGTAAAACATTAAGAGGACATTGCACCCTATGTGGAGCAGAGATCATAGGCGATAAAATGACTGTTATTGCATTCTGTGATCTGGAACAGAGGAAGGATGGTAATTTGGTATTTAAATAGAGACTCCATTGACTTTTAACCAGGCATAGTGGCACACATCTTTAATCCCAGCATTTGGGAGGCAGAGGCAGGCAGATCTCTGAGTTCAAGGTGAGCCTGACCAACCTACCAATTTTTAGGGCAGCCAGAACTACACAGAGAAATCCCATCTCAAAGCAAAACAAAATAAAAAATAGCCTCCCTTGGGCTTATCAGCAAGGCCAAGCGTGATGGCTGAAGCTGGTTTTCAACTTGACACAGCAAGAGGAGGGAACTCAGAGGAGGGATGGCCTCCATCAGATTGGCCTGTGGGGCATTTTTGTCATTGTCACTTGGTGCAGGAAGACTCAGTCCACTACGAGTAACACCGTCCTTAGGGAGGTGGCCCAGGGTGTATAAGAAAGGTAACTGAACATAAGCCTAGGAAACACTCCTCTGTGGTTTCTACCTTAAGCTCCTGCCTCGGTGTCCCTCACTGAGGGACCGAGTGGAAGCCAAATCAACCCTCTCCTCCTCAGGTTGCTTTTGGTCACGGTGTCATATTGTAGCCACGGGAGAAAACTGATATTTCAGAATAAGTGAAGGTGAGACTACAGAAAACAATCTGAGAAACAAAAACTTTCCAAATCAGAAAACGCCAGCGTTGGAAAGAAGATTAGGAAATAGTGCTATGAAGCAGGAAGCGGCCAGTGGTGGCTGGAAGATCAGGGGGACGAGGGACAAATGCAAAATGACCCGTACATTGGAGAGCAGCAGAAGCCCGAAGAGGGCAGTTCTGAGAGAAAGGGCGTTCTCAACACTTACACGGCCACCTTCTCCCCACGGCAAAGCCTTCCCTTATGGTTTCTGTGTGAATGCTTCTGGTCTGTAGAGAAAATGTCTGAATAGCTTTCCCCCTCCAAATATTCATAACCTGAATACTGCTCCCTCAGAGAGCTTGCTCCGATGTTGAGATTAGCTAAACCTGTCTCCTTGGTCCAGCTGTATGCCATGCCTGCCTCCTTTTTATCTGTATATAATAACCACAACTCCCTATTCTATATAATAAACTCGCTGGGCTGGTTGGGGAGAGTTGGGGAGGGATGGGGAGGGATGAGGAGGGGGGAGGGGGGGAGGGATGGGGAGGGGAGGGATGGGGAGGGAACGTGTCATGAAAGAGAAGCTGACTTCTGCCCATAGCCAGTCAGTTGCACAATGGGTTTCTCTAATAATTGAACTTGGTGTTTCTATTCATTATATCTGCATTTTTTGGACCTAGATATATTCCTGTAAACAGATTCCATCATTTTACTGCTAAAATACAACATGGAGGGTTTTTTTTTTTCTCTTGATGTTATCTAGGGGACAAAGAAACTGAGTATTCAGAAGATTAAAAGATTTACCTACGTAGACTCTAAGTTTCCCTCCTATTCCTTACTCTTCCATAGGAGCATTTATTGTAATATATAAACGATGTTCAATACATTGAGCTTTTAATCCAATGGGACATTTTATCACCTAAGAAGATGCACTACTTATACAAAGAATAGATGCACAGAATGTTAAATTTTTTGAGACATTTCAAAGTTGTCATGGTGTTTAAGTTGGCACAGCTACAAAATGCTCTGTTGTGTTTATACATCAGAGTAGCTTGTTGGAGGACAACTCAGTAATTGTACGCACCCAGAGATTCTTCTAGAACAATTTAAAAATAAACAACCACCACCAACATGGATGAGATCTTGGCTGTGATATTCTAATCTATCTCAAGGCAATGGTAATCTCCCCAAACATTTTAATTACATATTGTTTATTCTGTGTGCATGTGTTTATGTGTCTGTGTGTGGGCATATATGCTACAGTGTCAGAGGTCAGAGGTCAGAGGTCAGAGGACAAATGCAGGAGTTGGTTCTCATAGGTGGGTCCCAGTGAGCCAGTCCTGTGCCCTTTACCTTCTGAGCCACCTCACAGACCCTGCAATGTTGGTCTTTTAGGGAATGGATAGATGGCAAAAATGATCATGAATTCTTCCCCTCCCTGCATCTACAGTCTTGTAAAATGCCCTACAGCGTATCCATAGGAAAACTGGCCAATTTCTTCACTCACAATGTGGACTTAGCCATCTGAGTTGACTTTTCCAATAGGACATTAGCAAATGTCACACAAGTAGATCCTTGAAAGCCATTTGTACATAAACGCCTGCTCTCTTGAGATCCTAAAACTCTTCCACCACATAATGGGAGAGGTTAGGATTGACTTCTAGAAACTGAGAGGCTAGGGAGTGTTTGGTTTTAGACCCTGGAACAAGGGACTGCATGGATATTTTACAAAGCAGTCCTGCCCTTCAGATTCTCCCAGCATCCTTCAGTCCCTACCTGGCATACCCTGCCCCGAAACCTGAACTTTCCAGCCTGGGGCTGTGCTTACCTTCCCCCAGAGGCTCTTTTCTATTTAATCCAACCATGCCTGCTCAACTACACCCTGGCCAGCAGTGGTAAAGTCTACATAGCTGGTAAACAGCATGTGGCTGGCCGCCATCTTGGTTGAGGGAAGTCACATGACTCATAGCAGCCATCTTTGTTATTGTCACTGCAACTCCAATTTTACGCAGGTGGGTCTAGTTCATTCCTGGTGGACACAGAGGCTACCTACTGTTGCGCTTTATGAAAAGAAAGAAAAAAGCCAGAGATGTGTTTGGTGAAGGCATGATATGGTGTGGGGAAAGCAGGTGCCTCTGTGGGCCCATGCTGAGGCATCCCTTCCCCTGAGGAAGGGATGACAATATAGTATAGAATAGAGTTTATTTAGGGAATGGGGAGGGGAGTTCAGGGGGTAGTAAAGACACAGAAAGGCAGAGAGAGAGAAAGAGAGAGGGAGGAAGAAAGGGGATGAAATGGGGAGGGGAGTAGAGGATAAGGGGCAAGAGCAAGAGGAGAAGAGAACAAGAGAGGAGGAGGCAAGCAGTCCCTTTTATAGTGAGTCAGCACACCTTGCTGTTGCCAGGTAACTGTGGGGCCGACCTACAAGGAATGCCAACACCTACTGTGTTTTAACCTCACAACTGGGTCCCATGGTCTCATCATCAACTACTGTCATGAGGGTGGACAGAACCCCCTCTAATGAAAGATGTAACTTTTTACAGTGATCTTACCTAAAGGAACTCACTTTACAGTGATCAGTAGTTAGATAGAAAAAGATGTAAATTTTAAAGTTTATGTAAAGTCTGACGATACAAAAGCTTCTGAAGGTTTGAGGACACGAAAAACTTAGATGGTTAAAGTGACTTAAGGTACCATGGGAGGAACGAGAATGCTTCAGATGTCTTTCCCCCTTACTACGCTACTGCTGTAAACGTCAAAAGGTTCTCGTAAACTTCAGGGAATCCACTCGAACCCTCCTCTCACATCAAAAAATGGACTCCACATAAGTGCTATCAATTAGCAGCCTGTTTCCCTCCCCACCTCCCCATCTGCCTGCTCCTGACAGTGGGATCTATTCCCTTTTCCCTGGTCCTGGGACCCCACCAACCCCCAGACCATGGGCCTAAGAGTTTCAAGAAGAAGGTTTTCTCCCTAAACTCCTTAACTTTATCTTCTACCCCAACACACACACACACACACACACACACACACACACACACGTTCTAGCATCCTGCCAAGTCCAAATGTTTCCTCAGAACTGCTTCCAGGATGGCTCCCATGCAGTTACCCACAGGTACTCACTCTGGCCCGGATTCAGACTGCTTTAACTGAGCCTGCACACTCCTGCCCCCCGATTATTCCATGGCCTGGACCGCAGTGAAGTAACCTCCTCTTCTTCCCAGACTTGGCCGACAAGCAGACATTCCGGCTTTTTGCCCACCGCCATCCTCCACCCCATAACGATGACCCAGTGTTAGCAGGAAGTATTCACTGATGATCATGTTGTCCCTTATTCATTTACTATCAACAAAAGACTGGGATGTTTGATTTCAGCCCAGGTCAAGGGGCAGGTGCCTATTTTACACACCAAAGCAGACCTGGAATCCAGGTTCTCCCAGTATCCCTACATCCCTACCTGGCATACCCTCCCCTCAACCCTGAACTTTTCTGCCTAGGAGCTGGGCTATCCTTCCCCTGGAGGCTCTTCCCTATATAATCTAGACATTTGTAGACACTTGGTCTCGCCTTCTTCTCCTTCTCCTTCTTCCTCCTCCTCTTCTGTCATTCTCTCTTCTCCCTCCCCACCCCCCCAAACCCATGGCTATGTCCATGGCCTCCTTCCTTGGGGCCAGTGAACTGGTCTGAGAGCAGCTTCCCAATAAACCTGCACTTAATATAATCTAATCTGGCTTGAATTGGCTCATTTTACTGGCAGAGAAATAACTTACCAGGCAGTATGGTTGCAATTGAAGGATGAGCTATCCTAACGGAGCCCCCAATACCCACAAGCTCCCAGTGTATCTAGAAGCTGGCCACAAGCCCCTGAGAACTCCCCAGCTGAGATCACTTCAAAGTACTGAGTCACAAGCTCATGAGCTATAGAAATGGCTGGTTTTTGAGGACACTAAACTGGAAGACAGTTTGTTACACAGCAAAAGCTAACTGACACAGTTAAAAGTTACATTGTTTAGTGAGGATTTTGGATAAAAACCATCTGAATAACTAAGGGTTCTAATTACTATTTTGTAACTGCCCTAAAAAACCTAAGATACTATTTTTCTATAAGATTATTACAATCTGATTCTAACTGTGGTGTACCAATACCCATTGTAAGTACAGGTTCCAAATAATCTAGGCTACAGATGGTTGGGCTGTGAACCAGCTAAAAGGAGTGCTTCCTTTGCCCTGAGATTAGATGCCCTAATGTTAGTGGGTTTTGTTTTTGTTTTTGTTTTTTGTTGTTGTTGTTGTTCTAAAACTGTGGGAAATAATGGAAGCCTGTCCTTGCTGATATTTTGAGCGTTCTAGAATGTCCAAACAGATGCTCTCAAACTTTTTTGTTTTGTTTTGTTCTTGTTCTTTTATGTTATGATGGTGCAAAAAATGATACGCTTTCACTAGAAATCCTTATTCCAGGTTTGCATTTTGATCTTTTTCTGGGTCAGCCATATGTGACAGAAGACTCTTTCTCCTGTCCCTGAAGGATGCCAGTCACAGCCCATGCAGACCATCAGAAAGGAAGGGATCCTTTCCAGTGTACTCTACTAAGTTATGGGGCAATAAATTCTTTTTCTTTCTTTCTTTCTTTCTTTCTTTCTTTCTTTCTTTCTTTTTTTTTTTTTTTTACTTTTGTTGTGTTTGTTGCTTTCATTTTCAACTTCTGCTGCTTTCCTCAAGACAGAATTCTATTGTTATAAATCAGGGACCATGGGGCTATTCAGGGTTTTTTTTTTTTGTTTTTTGGTTTTTGGTTTTTGTTTTTGTTTTGTTTTTTTTTTTTTTTGGTTTCCAGCAGAGGAAGCCATCGGTCTAGATGACACTGGTTCTTGCTCAATAGAGCAAACATCAGCAAGACAATGGACAATGGGAATTGGCAAGACCTGAATCAGTAGCAATCAACCTTCTGTTTGGATTGATTTACATATTAAACCCTCACTCTCTGTGTGTTACTGAGGGTCACATGTCTGTTGAAAAATAAAGCCAGATCCCTGGCTATCTCTGCCATTTGGCTGGACCCTTGTCTAATTCTTTTCCTTTCTTTTCTTTTTACTTTCCTTGTAGGGTGGGGGACTTGCCACAATATGTTTATGTTGTCCTGCTTTGTTTATATCCTTACAAGAGTCAGCTTTTTCCTTACACCAAGAGACTCCCAACAATCAAACTCAGACCATCAGGCCTGGCAGCAAATGTCTCAACTCGCTGAGCCAGCCCCAGTTGTCTAAATTTTACCAGGAATCATCACTTAACTGAGCAGACAGCTTTCATAGCAATCTAGTCTCCAAGTTAGCAAAAACCATCCACGTTTGTAATAAAATATTTAATATGCATTAAATATTTAAGGTGTGGCAGTCTTACACAGTTTCTAATGTCCAACTGACCAAAAAAATGTCTTGGTGTAGATGAGCAATACTAGGTGACTGTAAGCTTTGAGATTGGTTGATTCTCCGGGTGTGATCCTAGGTTATCTTATGATCTTAGGTTATCAAGAAAGGAACAATGCATTGTCCTCCTGTGAAGGTTAATAGACACATTGTATCTGCAGGGCCCAGCTCCAGAGTGTTGCAAGCTGAGTACCGGTAGAACACAGAGAATGTAGCTTTTTTAGCATATGTGAGGCCCTGGGTTCAAACCCTAGTACAACCAGAAATAGAAATAAATATAAGTAAAACAGCAAGCACTCTTCTTCTAGAACCTCCTAATCCAAAACAAACCCTTCTGTAATGAACACACTCAATTTGAAGAGAATATATCTGAATCAAATCTCTATTAAACACATGGGAACTGCATCAAATATCTTTCCTGAGCTTAATCTTTTGTTTTTTCTTTTCTATTTTTCGGAGCTGGGGACCGAACCCAGGGCCTTGCGCTTGCTAAGCAAGTGCTCTACCACTGAGCTAAATCCCCAACCTTCCTGAGCTTAATCTTATGTTTGATTCCCCGTATAAGCTGGGAGTACAATATGTCAGCATATACCTGCCACTGAGATCTTCTAAAGGTTAACTGGTTTGCTTAATTTCCTTTTTAAACAATAAATGCTATCATTATAACAACCATTTCTTAACTCATTTATTTGTGTCTTCTGGTTTGGTCCCCAGCTCTGAAAAAAAAAAGAAAAGAAAAAACAAAACAAAACAAAAACAGCATCTTAGGGCTGGGGGTGTGGCCTAGTGGTAAAGCACTTACCACTACAATACCATATTTACCTACCATACCTTACTTACCTACCACAGAAGACCCTGGGTTCAATCCTCAGCACTAGACACGCACAGAGAGAGAGAGAGAGAGAGAGAGAGAGAGAGAGAGAGAGAGAGAGAGAGAGAGAGAGAGAGAGAGAGGAGAGAGGTGTATTGTATGGGAAAAAAGCTTTCTCTCTGTTTACATGCATACACCCAGGAGAAACTCGAGGATAGGTAATCTAAGGGTCTGTTCAGGACTTGGTATTCACTTAGCCTCTTCACAAAGAATCAATTTATGCAAAGGCAGAAGACAAGGGAACAGGGTTTAGGCCCTTTGTGGCTGCAAGGTAGGAAGGGAAGGAAGGAAACAGAAACTGGGTCAGTACCTGGGCATATGAACATGGGCATCATCAAAGAGTCTGAGCTGCAGATCACCTGGGACCTGATGGTGCAGCTGGTTCTCAGACAGCTTCACAGCCAAGAACCCCAAGGCTCCACTAGAAGATTTGAAAAACAGAAACTAAGACTTCAGCTCCTGCATGTAAATGGAATGGAACCTTCCAGAGCCGTCTGTCAGGCTCTTTTTCACAGCAGAGAAAAGCCAGAGAAATGGAAAGTTGGTGACTGGAAGTTGCTGCCACGGGACAAATGATGGTGGATATCTGAAGAGGCAGGCAGGGACAGCTGAACCAACTGCAGTTGCTTGCTTCCTGAAGGAACAAACAAAACCAACACATCTTTTTCTAGGGCAGTTGTTCTCAACCTGTGGGTTACAACCCCCTTGGAAGCGAACCAACCTTTCCCCAGGGGTTGCCTAAGACCATTGGAAAACAGATATTTACATTACAATGATAGCAAAATCAGGGTTATGGAGTAGCAAGATTATTATTCAATCTTGTGGTTGAGGGTTACTGTAACATGAGGAACTGCATTGAAGGGTCATAGCATTAGGAAGGGTTGAGACCCACTACGAGAAAGAGAGAGAGAGAGAGAGAGAGAGAGAGAGAGAGAGAGAGAGAGAGAGAGAATATGAATGAATGAATCTATCAAATGGCCGTGTTAGCAATGCCTTTAAGTCCCTGTCCTCAGGAAGCTGAGGCAGGAGGATTGTAAGTTCATGAGCAGCCTAGGATATATAGCAAGTTCCAGGCTAGATTGGAAACTTAAAGTCACTCGAGTTGAATAGTGTTTTCCTGCAGCAGGCAAACACATGAAGGAGGGCTTTCTTGAAGTGGACACAGGTGAAAGGCTCAGGCAGACTTGGGAAGGAACGTTTGGCTGAAGGGAGGTTCTGTTGAAGCAAGCACATGAAAGGACATGTGATGAAGTTTTTGTTAATGACATGTATGCATTGGTTTGTCTTATATTGTGTAGTCAAGCTCTATTTGTTGGGATTCCATAGAGAGAAACACAGTAAAAAAAAAAAAAACTTTTGGTGGCATGTTATAGTATTTTGTCACTTCCTTGATCTTGGACTCAGTGATGTCAACTGGAGGCAAGACCCAGGGAGGACACGTGATGTTTGGAGGGAGTATAAAAAGGACTTGAGGGCATGATGGGGTCTGATCTAGGCTTGCTTGTAGACGTACAGAGTGTACAACACTTGCCTGGGCTCGAATCCTCACCAAACCTCAATTTGCTAGGAAGGGCACAGCTGAGAACTTTTCCCGGCATTCTTCCCTGGTCCCTCCTGCCGACCTGTGCTGTGGCAGAGGCCCGGCTGTCTCTGCTATGTAGTGCAACCATTGCTGATTCCTGTTTGCTGTCCCAACTCTACCTGCTGGTGTATCCGTGAAGTGTTTGCAGGTGGATCAAGCTGTGGCTGTTAACCTGTGAACTCAACTGCCGATTTCCAGACAACACAGATGGGAGTTGCTCTAAAGAACCTTTCTGAACAGGTCCACTCCCCCTCCCCACCCCATATCCTTTATTTTTCACTACCCCTGGTGTGTGGTGGGCTAGAAGGGAGGTTAGTGTTTAAGAAGCATCATTAAAAATAGATGTTGAAAAAATTAAAATCACACCATGCCAGTATGGGGTGGAGCGAGGGTGGGAGGATAAGTGAATCTCATCCAGTCTTAAGAGAGAAAAGAAAATCCAGTTGTTGGCAACAGAGTGGATGAAGCTGGAGGACATCTATGTGAGAAGCCAGGCACAGAACAACAAACAGCACATGAACCATTTTACCAGAAGCCCTGCTGGTGCAAGTTAAAAGACAAATTAGTAAAAGGCAAGGAAGGAGGAAGCGGAAAGACTTTGTTGACAGGTGAGTTCTGTCCCTGTAGAAAATTCACTGAATAACAATGAAAATGACCAGGTTTGGTGGCACACACATTCCTTTAATCGAAGCACTGGGGAGACAGAGGCAGGTGGACCCATGTGAGTTCCCGGCCAGCCTGGTCTACAGACTTAGTTCTAGGACAGCCAGGGCAACATAAAGAGACTTGTCTCAAAACAAACAAAAAAAGAAAACTAACCCCTGGAATATAAGATATAAGGATAAGGATGCAGGATTGCCATATAATGGTAAGTAGAATGTGCGACTGCTTTCCCACACAGCAGGGATGATCAACTGGAGTCTGAAGCGAGAATACAATATGCTCCACAAACACCTTATCCCCAAAATGAAATAGTTACGTTTAAATTACTAAACTACATCCTAAACTATGGCTAGAAAACTGCTGTCTTCAACAAAAATATGTATTTGAATCTCTAAACGAACATTGCATATAAAATATGGTTTTGAAAACTCCATATTAAGATGCCAGTTCTTGGGCTGGAGAGATGGCTCAGCGGTTAAGAGCACTGACTGCTCTTCCAGAGGTCCTGAGTTCAATTCCCAGCAACCACATGGTGGCTCACAACCATCTGTAATGGGATCTGATGCCCTCTTCTGATGTGTCTGAGGACAGCGACAGTGTACTTACATATAATAAATAAATAAATGTTTAAAAAAAAAGATGTCAGTTCTTCCCTACTGGATCTGTAGATCCTATACAGTTCCAACCAAACCCCCAAGGCTCTTTCATAGATACTGACATAATTCCTTCTAAAGTTCACTCAGAGAGGCAAAAAGACCCAGAGAGGCCACCAAAAATGCTGAGGAATGAAGTTGGAGACTTGATGCTGCCACCTAAAACCTTCCTATAACGTCTACAGAGACCAAGACACTATTGCTGGCAATACCGTATGTAGACAGATTGAGAACACAAAATACAGTCGTGAAGGAGACCCTGCAAATATAGTGACTGAACAGTGCTGCCACAACAGATACAGAACCTCACACAGGAATGAGTAAACCAGAGACAGAGAACACACACACACACACACACACACACACACACACACACACACACACACACTTTATGCCTTTCACAAAAAATGAACTCAGAAAGAACAGACAAAACCCACCACAAAAAACTCTAAAACAGCTAGAAAAAAACATGCCAGCCCTTGGTTTGGATGGAAAGGTTTTAACTACAACACAAACAACAACAACAACAAATGAATAAGAAAGACTTCATCAAAATGGAAAATATCTGCTGTTAAAGACATTGCTATGAGGAGAAAAAGACAAACCAAAGACGGGGGGGGGGGGGGGGGGGGGCGGAATGGCGGAATATGTTCTTAGTATTTAAAAGATACTAAGTATCTAAAAGTACTTAGTATCTAAAAGAACAAAGAATCTTAACAACTCAACCACAAAAAAATTAAACATCTAAATTTAAAGATGGTCAAAAAATCTGGAAATAGAGCTTTGTAATTATGATTATAGAAAGGATTCCTTCACCCCCACATCCCACTCTCTTGCCTCTACCCCCTCACCCCTCACTCCCAACCCCTTTCCCACCTCCTCACCCTCCCACCCCCTCACCCCTTACCCCCACCCCTCCCTCATCTCCTCACCCCACCCCCTCACTTGCATACTCTATCTCACCCCAATTCACAACTCCACACCCCACCTCACACCCCCACCCCCCATCGGCTATGGTTAGGAACCTTAAGTGGAGCCTGGTTCGTCCATGTGACCCATGTTATCACTGGTGACTTTATAGAGCAGGAAAGTCACCATCACAGAAGGTCCTGTGACAGCTGGGACAGAAAGATAAGGGCCTGTGAAGATAAAAGTGCAGATCAGAGTTGGGGAGACTCCGAAATGCTAAGCTGCTGACTACAAACATGGAGGCAGAGCCCTGGGTCAAGAAATGCAGCCTCCTCTAGTGGCTGGAAGAGAAGAGAGGAGCTGGGTCTCTCTCAGTGCTGGCAGCAGTAGAACCCTGATAGGCTGTGAATTTAAGCCCAGACATCTATCTCAGACCTCTGACTTCCCAAGCCAGAAAAGAATCAGCTTGGAGTGTTTCCAGCTAACTTAATCTTGTTCCCCTCAAATCCTAAGCCAAGGTCTTTAGAACGGACGCTGCCCCTGGTTATATCTAAGAAAGTGGTGTGCTCCTGACATGCTACAGTGTTTCCTAAATTTACTGCAATTGGTTCTACCTGAAATAGGAAGGCCTTAGAGTCTGCAGACTAGACTACCTGTGTGGAATGCAAGTTCCTCTTACCAGCTCGGTGGGCTATGTTCTTTCCCATTGCCTTTCTGGGGGCAAGGCAGGGTTTAAGCTCCACCTTTCTGTGGGCACGGCAGGGTTTAAGCTCAGTGCTCAGCTCTGGCCTTCAAGACTGTGACTTTTAGTGTTTACATCCTAAGCCATCATCTCTCCAGCTCACCCTTGGCCAAGTGTCTTTTTCTTTTTTTTCTTTTTCCTTTGCTTCTTTTTGATTTTAGAAATATCTTTGTCATTTTAGCTGAATCCCTTTTTGAAAATATTTTATATTTCTCATTCATTTTCAAACAACTGTTTGATTAAAAAGATTCAAAATGACGTGACAAACTCTTTAGTAAAGGGCAAAAATGAAACCCGACAGGAGACGCAAGCAAAGCTACACTTGAGTAAACATACATGGACCGAAAAGCATCTGTTATAGAAAAATATTAAAAAGAAATAAATACGTGAAACACCAGTCAACTCAAGAAAGTGGAAAAAAATAAAGCAACTGTCTTAGGGTTTTATTGCTATGAACAGACACCATGACCAAGGCAACTCTTATAAGAACAACATTTAATTGGGGCGGGCTTATAGGTTCAGTCCGTTATCATCAAGGTGGGAAAATGGCAGCATCCAGGCAGGCATGGTACAGGAGGAGCTGAGAGTTCTACATCTTCTTCTGAAGGCAGAATATTGGCTTCCAGGCAGCTAGGATGAGGGTCTTAAAACCCACACCCATAGGGACACACCTACTCCAACACTCTCTAAAAGTGCCACTCCCTGGATGGAGTGTGTACAAACCATCACAATAATCAAAGAAGTGGAGGAGGAGGAGGAGGAAGAGGAGGAGGGGAGAATGTATAACTAAAATTAAAGTCAGATGCCATGGTGCACACCTTTAATTTCAATGTTCAAGAAACAGAGGCAGGTGGCTCTCTGTGAGTTTGAGACTAACTTGGTCTACACAGTGAATTCAAGGACAGTAAGATGCCATCTCAAACAAAAACAGAAAGAAAGGAAGAAAAGGAGGGAAGAAAAGAGGTACAGCTAGCAATCACACCTACCAGCTTATTAAATGTATGGATAACATGTGATGTCACCAGAAGAAAACGGAAAGACTCCATTGGCAAAATGCTCAAGAGAACAAAATGCTTAGAGCCAAACCCAGCACGAAACATGTAAGGTCTATGTGGAGGAAATGACAAGGTTCACTGAAGAAAATAAAACCAACTTTGCAGCGAATTAAGCAGCTATCCGTGGTATATCCTTAGATAAGAAGTCCCAATGCTATATGACTGTTTAGTTTAATTTTTGTCTGTAAACTTAAAGCAATTCCAGTTAGAGAAGTTCACTCTCAAATTCAGAAGGGAAAAAAAAAGCTTACACATAATCAAACTTTTTGGTTTGGGAAATAAAGATATGACGATAGGAGATTCTACCAACAACTTGGCAAACTAAGAAAATACAGTGGCTTTTAAAACAAACGATTATTGAAAAAATAGATACTAGGCTACTGGAAATGAAAAGACAGCACATTCTTATTGAAATGAAGATTTATTTAGAAAGTGGTATTTTATATCAGTCTGTGGGGGAGAGCCTATTAAAATACACTGTCCTGGGATATCACCACATACTATGAACAAAAAACTCCAGAGGAATTAAACAGACATTTTAAAAATCATAAAAGTATTCAAAGAACACATACAATATTTGTGTAATCTTAGAGAAGGGAGGTTAAGTAAAGGACTATTTTGAAACATAGCATATCTTTAAAATAAGTAGTACTTTAAGGAAAAGACAGGTTATTTCTGTAGCATTTGGAGGATTAGTGTCCAGGATAAACGCTTCTACAGAACAATAAGAAAGCAGAGAGGATGAAAAGCCAGTCACAAACTGATGTGTGCTGTACACCACCAGTGCTGTGGTGTGAGACTGGAGGGTTTCTTTCCCCTGCTGACAGGGCTCTGCTGTTGACCCTCTCTGGAAATTTCCCTCTCTGGAAAAGACTCTCCTCACCAAGAGCATGCATTCCTCAGCCTCTCATTAGAGCTGCCGGAGGCACACAGCAGAGAAAATCAGTTCGGAGTGTTTGATAGATCAAGGGCACCCAGTGGCTTTCTTCCTTGACACACAAGGAGAACGTGTCTGTAGACTAGACCCATCACATGCTAACATGGGTGTGGAAAGCTTTTGGGGCTGCTTGGCAGGAATTTGACATTGGGCCAGGACAGGGAAGTAAGTTCAGGGAGGAATCTGATTTTAGACTAGAACAAAGAAGTAGGCTTCAGGCAAGAATATGACTTTGGGCCAGGACAGGGAAGTAGGATCAGGTATCTTGGTCATTCTGATAAGCCCCTAGAGACAGTGATCATGGGACTTTGTTTATTGCCTTGCTGGTACCCTTAACCTAGAACTGATCTTACTACTTTTATGTAATTAAAATGGTATAAAAGCAGACTAGGAAAAAATAAACCCACCTCAGCCTCAGAACTGGCTGGGGTCATGCTACAATGTTTTCTAATGGGGTCATGCTACAATGTTGTCTAATGGGATCATGCTACAATGTGGTCTAATTGTCTTTTTTCTTTTTGATCCTGGCTCCTGTGCTGGAAAACCTGATGATTGACTGAGTAGCTTGGTCACAGGAGGTCTTGATAGAATCCATCCAGTCTTTCTAACCAGCTCTGCCTGCTGCTCTCTTCACTAAGCAGAATTTTATCAGTTGCAAAAAAACCAGCTGTTTCTGAGTAGAACCCCTGTAAGCAATGACAAGTGGGATTACCCGACGTTAAAAGGCTCCTGAATAGCAAAATAAACGTTCAACAGGATGAACAGAGAGCCCACAGTAGGGGAGAAGAATCATTGCCATTTATGCTTCAGACCAGGGATTGATCTCTAGAATATATAAAGAACTGCGAAGATCATACACTCACATGACAAACACCAACAAACCCCCAACCCTGTGAATCGATAAGTAATTGACTAAACAGACAGGTCTCAAAGAAATAAAAAGCATCCATGAATATATTTTAAAGGGTTCAATACTCCTAGCCATTAGAGAAATGTAAATTAAGGCTACTATGAGATTCCATTTCAGCCCACTCAGAAAGGCTATCATGAAGAAAACACGGGAGGAAGTATGTGGGAAGAGCAATGGACTCTTATCTGTTGTTGTTGGGATTGTGAAGTAGTGTGGCCACTGAAGCAATCATTGTGGAAACTTATTAGAAAAAGTAAAAACGGAGCTCATGACCCAACTATGCACTCCGGGGCACATGCCCTGAGAATTCTACCTAGAGACAGGTGCACACCTCTGCTCATTGCTGCTCCTTTTAACAATATCCAGGAGACGGAACCAACCATCAAGAAGTGAATAAGGAAAGGGTGGTGTATGTATACTGAAGAACGGTATTCAGCTGTAATGAAAAATGAAATCACGAAACTTGTGGGGAAATGGATAGATGTGAAAAATGTTACATCAAGCAAGGTACCCAGGTTGAGAATAACAAACACCAGGCTTTCTATCACATGCAGATCCTACTTCTAATATGTATGTATTCAGGTGGCAGTAAATGTGAAAGCCACAGAATCAGAAAGAGGCTCATGAGGCAGAAACGAGGCTTCTATAAAGGTGAGCACAGAGGAAAGCAACAGAACACATGAGCTGTGAAATCGGAAGAGGATAAGAGGGGACAATGAGAATGGGAGGGGAAGTGGATGGGTGTGTGTGTGTGTGTGTGTGTGTGTGTGTGTGTGTGTGTGTGTGGTTGGAAATTAATCTAAAGGTAATGTGGATTAAAATACCATAAGCAAATCTGATACTTTGTAAGCTAATTTAAATGAATGAATAAACACATTTTTAAAAAGAAAAACAGAATGTTCTGTAAGTGCAAGCAGGCTGATTTCTTTCCCTCCAGGCAAAGGTAAAGTTTTAAAAGAAACATTCAAACTTTCTCTAGAAAGGAAGAGAAAAAATCATTTCTTATGTGTTGCCTTTTTTTTTTTTTTTGCTTTTTACTATATTTAAAATATTACATTGTATTTTTTAAATCCATTTTATTATGGTACTAAGATTGACACAAGTAATCGAGACATTTAATCACAATAATAAATCTCCAACAACTGAAGAAAAGCAAGCTGAGTGCTACGGGTGTAGCTCAGGGGTAGAGCGGTTGCAGGAGGTCCTGGATTGCATTCCTAGAACTATAAAAAAGACCCCTAAAGAGTGCCTAAACTTTTCCACCACAAGAATACTAATGATTTGTTGAGCACTAGACGATGACCTAAAGAAACAGTAGCCCACGGTCTTTTCCTGGGGAAAGGCAGACGTTTAAGGCTGCACAAGTCATCTGCCCATGCCCCGGCTGTGTAGCTGGATTTCAGCGGTCTGAAAGCAGACAAATATAATTCCCAAACGGATGAATGGCCTGTTCCCACTTTATCTGTAAAACCAGGCAGAGGCTGGCCCAGGGACCCAGGAAGCAAGTTAAAAAGTGAAGTTCAGAGCTGGGGAAATAGTACGGGCACCGGATTTGTAATAGCACTCGCTGATAGGCTGAGGGTGATGGGAAGGGTCGGGCACAGCCTCAGTTCCAGGATGCGCCCCAATAGCCAGGGAAAGCCGAAGGGAAAGGTCTCTTTAAGGGGAACTAGATGGCGATAAGAAGTTTCTAGAGTCCTGGGACTTGAGTAGTAGAGGTGGAGGTCATTTAAGTGTCTGGCAGAAGCTGAGCTAACGGCTTCCATTCCAAACTCAGAAAACATAAGCCTCTGTCCCCATGGCTGTCACTCTTGGAGGGAATTGAGCTTCACTGAGCAGTCCCTAATGGAGACAGAGAATGCAAGTTTAACTTGAAAGGCCTACATCAAGTTCTCCGCTGTTGAGGAAACAGCTGGATGAACTTTTGGATGGGTGAAGGAAGTTACAAGAACTTTGTATACATGACATTTGTGATGATGATGAAACTGTCCGCTCTTCTCCCAGATGCGAAGCGCTCCCAAGAGTAGTGTTAAGGAGAAAGGAAGCAGGTCTCAGGACAGTGTGTGCTGTCTGTTCCTGTTTACATAAAAGCAATGTATGCGAGAGCCTGGACATAGATGTGCACAGAAAGGACTTTAGAGGAGTGTGCTGGGGTGCCGAGCGAAAGCCAAGGGAGTAAAGGGGAAATGGGAGGGAGGAGGCAGGAGGGGTACCTCTCTTTGCAGTCCATTTACGTTTGCACTGCCTTTTTTCTTTATAAGAATGTAGTTGGCCAATTTGGCACAAAGGCCACAATGGAAAGTGGACGCCATCACCTCAGGGCACCCTTCTTTGGCTCTGTGGACCCCACTGTCCTTCCGCTGGTTCCTCCTTCCTTTGTTTGCATTCAGAGTGTTACCCCAAGAATCCCACTATGGCACCCACCGAACAGCGCTAAAAACAGCGGGCTTCCAGGTTTGTCTTCCCCAGCCATGATTAGGGAAGAGGCAAGAATGTGTCTCGTTCATCTCCACACAGACAATCTTCTCAGCTCTTGAAGCATGGGAACCGAAGAAACGATGAAAAGAGGATAACGAACGTGTTTCTGACTTCAGATGAGAGTTCTCAGAGTTCTATTTTTCCAAGGTTCTAAAATACCAGTTCAGTGACCTACTTAAATTCTGATTTTGAAAAGCTAAAACAGAAAAGGCCTCAATGAAAAGAGGAAAAACCAAGCCCCCATTGAGAGTCAGTTTTGACAAGTACCAACTCACCCTGCAAAATCCTGCCATGATTAAAACGATACCAGCAGGTATAACATGAATTATACCAATAGTCAACAATCCCCAGCCCTTAAAATCCAAATCTAAAGTTTATGTAATGATGGCGTCTTCTGAATAACACAGGCAGACTGTTAGCTGGCCCGAAAACTGGATTTTTGGTTTTTTTGTTTTGTTTTGTTTTGTTTTTTAATTAAATGGTGTTTTTCTGAGTGTGTAAAACTACTGAAGCCCAACTTTGCCAAATTTCAAAAGACTTGAAAAGAGACTAGGGCATGTCTGCGATACCAGGTTATTAACAGAAAGTAACTAGCCCTTGACACCTAAATTTCAAGTGGAAAACGTCCAAAGACAGAATTTCGAGATAAGGTACAGGTTCGGAGACATCATGGTGAGCTTCTGCTCTCTTGAGAGTGAAGACCGGGTTTGCCAGTGTGGGAGCGCGGCACACAGGAGGGTCTGGGGTGCAGTGACAGCTGTGCCCTTAGCGATAGCTCTGGAACTACTTCTGCTTCTGCAGGAGGTCTCAATAGCTTTCCGGAACTGAGAACCGAGAGGAGGAAGTGGAAACAGCCCGGGGAGCAGTCGGGACCGCTTTGGGACCCCTGGTTCCTCTTGGTGGATGGGAACTGCCTGGGATTAACCAACTCAGACCTTTGGTCTGAACACAAGAGAGCGGAAGTTCTTTGCTGGCTTGCTAGCTATTGCTCTGACTCTTGTACTCAGTTCTCAGAGGCCTGGAGACCATGGAGGACTCCGCCTCTGAGCCCTCCCTCTCCACACACACACACACACACACACACACACACACACACACACACACACACACACACACACTGTTGTGCACAGCACCCTGAAGACGACCTTGAGCGGTTCTCAATGGTCATCCCAAGTCACATTGCTTAAGGTGTGTCCCAAATGTACGTACGCATCAATACTTTCTCTAGATTTCCTCCCTTCCTTTTCTTCGAACCATTCTCCTCCTTCCTTTCGTCGCTCTTTGCTGACCTCATACACAAAACTGTCTTGTCCCAGTCTCCCAAGTGCTGCGGTTATAGTTGTGTGCCACGTTACCGGGCCTTTAGATTTTCTTAGAGAAGAATCTATGTGATATATACCCTTTCTTAGAAGAAGAAAGAAAGAAACCCCAACTCCACTAATGAGACTTTCAAGAGGTGGTGGATTTCAACGTGAAGGAGGTGAAGGAAGTTGCCTCAGGCCCTCTTGGTGGCCAAATCCACTTTAGGCAGGGAGGTGGGGTTTGTAGTCCCACCCCACCCCCACCTCACAGCACCCTGCTCTTTGTAAACAAGTTCCCCCTCTTCCTGTTATTATCATCGCCAAGATTCCAGATTTCTGTAACAGTTTCCTCGTTTGATTCCCTCCTTTGACATTTAGGTCTCTTTAATCTATTTGCCACCCTACAGCCGCTGGGATCTTTGAATAAACAAACCCTCAAATTCCCAAGCTCCTGATGCATTTACCGGTCTCGGTCCCTGGCCTAGCTAGCTCCTCCCACTAGCTAGCTCCTTCCATCCCGTGCTTAGGCTGCCTCCTCTCCTTTGTGTCCTAGGCAGACCCCTCAGGATGGATGGTAGGCCCTCCTGCCCGGGCGACTCTTCCACTTACTCTACCTAGCTGACCCGTCTTCTTTCAGACTCACATACTTTTCCTTGGGAGAGGTTTTTCTATGAGCCTCCCCTCCCCCACTCTCTCAGTATCTGGTTATGCGTATCCCCCAGGCAGGCTTTGAATTTGTAGTCCTGCTGCCTGCACCTCCTGAGTACTGGATTACAGACCTCACCACAGCTGGGCTCTGCTTATTTTCTCCCACTTCCCCGGGTTTATCACCTCCAGGGCCATCCTTGCAGCTGCGATTGTGCGATTGCTCACCTTGTTCAGTCCACATCTCCTCAGACTGGAATGTGGGAGGGAAGAAACTGCAGGCAGTCGTTATCCGACGCATAGTAGGCAGTCGATAAGTATTAGTTGTGTAAGTTTGTTTTTCCCTAAGTGTCAATTAAAAACATCGAGGAAAACACCAGGGTACTTAATAATAATCAGACTCAATTCCTGCCAGTCACAGTAAATCAGGACAACTTCACAGGCATCTCCGAGAGAGACTGCCTCTTTTCCCAGTTGGGTCTTCTCTGGCTTCCATAAAACAGGGAGGCCAGAATCTAATTCATCTGATATTCTTACCTACTGATGATCAGACACTATTGACTGACAGAGTAGAACCTCTCTCTTACTCTGCCCACAGGGTGCAAACAGAATACGTGAAATGAGGCCATTTATAAAGAATAGAAGTGTATTTGGTGCACAGATCTGGAGGCTGAGAAGTAAAACATCAGAGGCCACCACACCTGCCCAGCATCCAGTGAGGGCCTCAGGATGAGGGGCGTCAGAGGTGGGACGAGCAAACCTGATGGAGGAAGGCCATTTTTACTATGAGCCTACACAGTTGTGACAGACTGATCTATTTTTGATCTGTTCACCTTTCTAAGATCCTACCTTTCAAATAACTTTGACATGTAATTTCAGGGGCTAAGTTCCAACACATGAAATTTGGGGGACACGTTCAAATCATGTTGTCTCCCTCCTTCCTCCCAGGGGCATAAAACAAACAGACAAACAAACTGAAGACCTGATGTAGTGGCTAGAGAGATATGGCTTAGTGAGTAAGACTGCTTACTGGACAAACACGAGGAACTGAGTTCAAGTCCCCGACACTCACATAAAAAGCTGGGTGTTGGAATCCCCATCTGTAGCCCCAAATTGTGGACAGGACCTTGGGGCTTTCTCCCAGTCTTCTGGCCTCAGTGAGTACACACAAAGGTGCACTAGCCACATACACATTTGTTCACAGGCACACATGCAAACACAAAATCAAATTTTACAAAAGGAATTTTCCCTTGTTTAGCTCCGTGAAAGAGAGCTTGCTTGGTACAGCTTGTACAAGGGGCCTTGGTGTTGACCTCTGGCAACAAAACAGAAAGAAAATCTTAATCACTAGGCATTCTTTTGTTGTTGTGAGACAGTCTCACTGGGAAGCCCTGGCCGTCCCAAACCTTGCTAATTAGGACCGGGCTGGCCTTGAACTCACAGGTGTGTCTATTTCCGCCTCCCAAATCTGCCTGAATTAAAGATCTGTATCGCCACGCTGGGCATTCCTAGTAAGATATGAAAATGCATACACGGTCTATATTTAATACAACATTTTCGTTGTATCAGAAGAGCTTCATCAACCTTTATACATATTTGTACATTAGAAAAGCTAATTCACAAGTTGCTTGTGAATATTGCAAAATTTACGTTAAACATTCCCCACCCGACACGGCAGTGTTCTGCAGGCACTGAGCCAAGTTTACTATTGCCTTTGTTTTTACTCTTTTGAGTTAATTGATTTGTCACAATTTTAACTTTTTCTGGCTGAGTGTGGTGGTGCACGTCTTCAATTTTAGCACTTGGAGGCAGGTGCCTGTGGATCTCTGTGAGTTCTAGGCCAGCCTGATCTGCATAGTGAGTTCCAGGACAGCTGGGACTGTATGGAGACCCTGTTTCAAAACAACAGAACCAACCTTTCCCCACATCTGTGAAAAACTCAAGAGGCTCTATGCATTGGGCAGATGCTGTTCATTTACTTTCAATCTGAAGCTCTCTTTTTCCTCAAAAACATTTTGCAAACTGGGGAGGGGGGGAGTTCATCTCCTTCCTACATCTAGGGATGTGATCTGTTCCACAACAGGTTTGCTTCATCATTGCCTAAATACTGTAATGACTGTAATAAGTGGCAAAGTGTACCTGAAAAGTCGCTTCCCCGTGGTGCGCGCGCGCGTGTGTGTGTATTTGATGAGTATGTTTGTGTGCTGTGGTGTGTGTTTGGAGGAGGTCAGACAATCTCGATTGCTTCACTCTCTATCCTGTTTTTGCATAGGTCAGGTCAACTGACCTTTGAACTCCAGGCAATTTTCTTGTCTTCGTCTCTTAGGAGGAACGGGATTATAGACATCTGCTACCTTGACTGGCTTTTCCAAGGCTTCTTGGCGGCAGGGGTGGGGTAGAGACGTGGGGGTGTTGAACTCAGGTCTTCATATGTGCACAGCAAGCATTTTAGTCTCAGAGCCATCCCCTCCGCTCCCGAAAGGATCTCTTCTAAGGGTTTCACATATAAAGGTTTCATTTACAGAAACTGGACTGTTAATGTTAAATGCCATTTCTCTGTTACTCATTCAATTAGGGAAGATGGTTGTACTTGGAAATTATAAAAAAACAACATTCATCTTTTAGAATGGAAAATGCGAAAAAAAAAGTTTTGTAAAAATCATCTATAATGGGAACTGAGAACACCGGCGACATCATAGTTTTTGTGTTTTAGATGCACACTCACACATCAAAATCATACCATGCTTATGATTTGTATCTTATTTTTACTGATATTAACATTGGCAATTAATAATAATGATTAACGACTATACCATTATAATTTCTATAAGAATATTGGGGAAATCTGGGGGTGGATGGCTGGTTATTTGGAAGCAATAGACTGAGCAGAGGGCCCCATACCCTAACTGAGCTATATCTTCGACCTGACATTATCATTTTTATATCATAGGTTCTGGCTCACAAATCGGCTGTAACTCACTGATGGCTTCTCCTACATTGGGAATTTCTGTTTCTGCTACAGAGATCTATATGCCAAAGACCTGATACCTGGTGAGTTGACTCCTGCCCTCCGTAGCTTCCTGTCTGCAATAACTCTGATTTAAAAAAAAATGTTTTTTTGAGACAGGTTTTCTCCATATAGTCCTGGCTGCTGGCTGTCCTGGAGCTCTGTAGACCAGGTTGACCTTGAACTCAGATATCTGCCTGCTTCTGCCTCCTGAGTGCTGGATTAAAGGCATGCACCACCACTGCCTGGCTAGTTTAAATTCTTATCGTCTGAATGGAAACTGGGTAATAGAAGGTAGTCCAGGAAATGACTAACCCTGGTGTCATAGCTTTTGAGCCCCAACGTCTCCCTACACCAGACTAATCATACTGACAGCAACTCAATCTTGAATGAGTTGAAATGGCAGCTGACCTTTGAGCTCCAGGAATTCCTAGCGAGCCAAATGGCTGGCCATAAACATTTAAATTGAAAAATCTCCAACTAGCTGGTAAAACTAGTGTGAAACCGCAGACAGAAGGAGTTTGGATATCATACTCCAGAGACCCATACATAGCAAGCCCTACCATGTCACAAGTGTCTTCATACAGAAAGTAATTCATGTATCATAATTGGAGCCTGCTTAACTGTATTTGGACCCCATTCATTGTCTTTTAACTAGGTGTGACAGAATTACTTTAATAATGGTCTTTCAAGTGTTTTGAATGACAATGTTATAGAACATACAAAGTAAGAGGGAATGGACTCGTTCTATAGCTCACTGTGATTTCTACCTAAAGCAGTGAAAAGGGCCTGGGGGTGTGGCTCAGTGGTAGAGTACTTTCCTGCCACACACAAAATAAATCGGGGTTTCTGGTACAGACCTATAATCCCATCAGGACGTAGAATCAGGAGGACCTGGGATTCAAGGCCATACTTAGGTACATAGCAAGTTTGAGGTTGTATTGGGTTACATGAGATCTTATTTCAAATAAAAGAAAGCCACACAAATACAACCAGATAAAATTAAACCAGGAAAGCTGCTGGTTCTCCCTCTCATTGGAGAATCCTAGTTGGAGTCATTCAATTGTCACGTATATCATAAGTGCAGTACAATTAAACAAAATCAAGTCTCGTGTGGTAATGCACACCTTTAACCCCGCCACTCAGAAGGCACATGGATCTGTGACTTCAAGGCTAGCCTGCTCTCTATATAGGGAGTTCCAGGCCAGCCAGGCTCTGGGGGAAAAATCAGAGCATCTACCCTCTGGGCACAGCCATTTCTGGTTGGATGCCTGAGTCATTGTAACACTTTTCAGCGTGGTTTTGATGAAGGGCTTCAGACTGCTTTATGAGAAAGTGTCAAGTTGGTTATAGTAAGGAAACTTCGTTATTTAACGAAGCAACAGCTACAAGAATCAAAAGCAACTCAGAGGGCTGGAGAGATGGCTCAACGGTTAAGAACACTGGCTTTTCTTCCAGAGGTCCTGAGTTCAATTCCCAGCAACCACATGGTGGCTCACAACCATCTATAATGAGATCTGATGCCCTCTTCTGGTGTGTCTGAAGATAGTGACAGTGTACTCATATAAAATAAATAAGAATATTAAAAAAAAAAAAAGCAACTCAGCACCAGGAACCTTTCAACATCATACATTTCCTGTCGGTACTTGTCTTTTGAACAATTCCTTGCTTAGAGTATTTGTCTTTCGAATAATTCCTTGCTTAGAGAACGACTTCAGCCTCAGAACCAACAGAGAAGAGTTCAAATGCAAATAGATGCGACTCCCTGATGGTGGAAGCAGCTTGCAAAGGTGCTGAATCAGGATTCCGTAGGACACGTCAATGTTTCATGATGATACCTTTGTTTTCCTGCCCTTGTTTCTGCCCCTCCCAGGAGAGATGGTGACCTCTGACCCATCAGTGCCCATGTTTCTCTGAGAAGGGTTGCCTAACAATGCCCAGAGGTATCCATTTCCTGTTCTCAGAGGCTCATCCAGCTCTTTGCCGTCATTGAATTCGGTTTTTCAGCAAGCCTATTGTCTTGCATTAGTAATATACAATTAAGTACATTACAGCTATTGTGAACAAATAAAGAGCTACAGAGGCATTGAAGTGGAAGGATTCATTTCCACCAGGAGGTAAGAGGTAATTGTTTTCAAGGACAGGGGCTGGTACAGGTTTCTGTGGAGTGGTGATGAGAGCAATAATCGATGATGTGAAACTCTTGAGTCTGGGTCAATGAGAATTTGTTAAATAAATGAACTCCAACTGGGTCAAGAGCAATCTGAATGCTATTTCCAATACAGCAAGAGAAGTGAAACAACTTGTGGGCTGTGTAGGATGTTGAATTTGGTTGTAGGTTCTTGTGCAAGGGTGCCTGTGGACAAGCTATGCAGACTGGTTCAGACATGCTCTTTTCTGAGGTCAGGCCAGAGTTTATGGGTTATCAGCAAGGTAAGGACTGTACACCCCCTCCTCCTGACAGGGTTTCATGTATACCTGGCTTGCCTCGAACAAACTATCTGAGGATAATCTTGAACTTCTGATCCTCTAGCCTTGCCTCCTGAGTGTCAGGATTACAGGTCTGCAACATCGTGTACTTTTATCTACTGCTGGTTTTGAGTCCAATGATCTATAGAAGGTCCCTAAAGTGACCTTTGCGTCAGACTATACCTATTCACACAAGTAACTTCAGTCTCCGGTTAAACGATGTGGTCAACTACCGGAACTGTGGGCCAAGTCTACAACTCCACAACATTAATTTAGGCTGTTTTTGATACTGGCCTCATCCCGTTAGCCATCAACAATGGCGATGGTTGGTACCAGAAGCAAGGTATCATTTGGGGGGGGGGGATAGTATCGACAAGTTAGAACGACCAAAGGGAAGGAGGGGGCAACCGTGTTGAAAGGTCAAATGAAGAAGAGTAAAGAAAGGTCTCACAGGATCTGCCCCCTCTCTTTGTTCCTGCTGGTATTCTTTGTCTTCTTGAAAGATCTAAGCAGGATTGTAGACTTGGAACAACTAATGCGAGCATAAGGAGGGCTAATTTTCAGTGTGGAGTGGTGAAAGAGAAAACATTTTCAAGTTAGAAGGTGTGTCCTGGATACGAGAAGGAAGGGGTGGTCTGCAAAAGGGTTGATGGGTTCCAAGCACACGGTCCAGTTTGGGGCATAGCTGACTAAAGCGGGGGTTTCAGTGAGGAATCCCAGGGTAGGCTGGGAATAACACTCTAGTATTCGACAGCGTGGGAAGGCCGAAGAAGAACCCAAAAGGCATAAGGTTAGGAAGTTCAAGGCAGTTCAAGGCAGGGACTCTCTGGCAGACAGTTGGACAAAGAGGAGCCAAGGTCCTTTCCCTAGATGTTGGGAAAGCCCGCGTCCCGATGAAGCGCTCCGGGTCCCAAGAACTCTCCAGGCCCTTGGCACGGGAAGCCGAGGTTCCGGGACATTCCTGCCTGTCCCATGCATCTGGGGGCTCCCTCCTCGGAGCTCCCTTGCCTTCGTTCCCTTTCCTTGATCCTCCCCGGGTGCGTGAAAGGCATGCTCGCGCGAGTCACCGCACTCCCCAGCAGCCTCTGCAGAGCGCCAGGGGTGTGCTCGCCTTGCACGGGTGGCGGAGCGCAGAGAACAGCTTAACGGTCCGGCATCCGCATCCGCACCCGCCCCGCCCGTCGGCGCCGCTGCCCCGCCCGCCTCTGCGTCATGACGCCGGCGCCCAACGCGGAAGCCGCTGGCCGCCTGGACCAGCGGCGGGCAGTGCGCCGAGCGGCGACGGGCGGGAGCCGGGCGGGGGCGCGAGGCGAGCGCAGCTGCAGCCTAGGCGGCCGAGCGCGCGGAGCGGGCGGAGCGAGCGCCCAGGACCGAGCGCGGGCGGAGCGGGGCTGGAGCAGGCGCGCAGCGGCGGCCGCCCCGGGGGATGCGGCTGCCTCCCTAGGCTGGCGTGTAGGGAGGGCGGGTCCCCGGCCTCGGCGGCGCGGCGGTGGAGGGGACAGCGGCCATGGCGACCCCTAGCAACCTGGGGTCCTCCGTCCTGGCGAGCAAGACCAAGACGAAGAAGAAGCACTTCGTGGCTCAGAAAGTGAAGCTGTTCCGGGCCAGCGACCCGCTGCTCAGCGTGCTCATGTGGGGGGTCAACCACTCGGTAAGGCTCCTCTGCGGCGCGCTCCTCTTGCTCCTCGGGCTTAGCCTCCGGGCTCTGCTCCTCTGCTGCAGCGGTGGCAGGGCGGGGATCTCTAGCCGTTTGGCTCGGCCGGTCCCGGGCCCTCTGGCCACTCGCCTCTTGGGGTACCCCTATCCCCACGACATGCGTCTGCCTCTTGGGTTTCTCCGGCAGCGCTTGCGCTTCCTTTGGAACCCAGGGAGGGTGCGGGATGAGAAGCATTTGCTGTGCTGTGCTTCTGAGCCTCCCCGCGCCTGTCCTGCTCCGCATCCGTCCTCCTGCCGGTCGGTGCTCGCTGCCTGGGAAGTGGGAAGTTTGTGCGGGGACCGTCTCTGCCTCAGCTATCAGTCCCGGCGGGGAACTGCTCAGGGCCCAGTCCGAACGATCGCTCCACTAGTCTGGGCCCTCCTGTCCTGAGCCGGTGGGCAGGTGTACCTGTCCCTGTCAGGAAGCGTCCGGAGCTTCTAGGCGACAGGACTGGAGTAAACCAGAAGATTTTGGACGGCATCTTGAGAGCTTAGCTTCCTTTTTCCTTTAAAGGTAGCATTCTCAGACTCTAGGAGGATTTTTTTCTTTTCTTTTTGCAAAGAAAAAAAGAGGCAACGTAAATATGGCCCTGGCGCCCTTCGTCCCTTCCCGCATCGCCCAGTTGCTGTGCCCTTTCCAGACCTCCTGGCCGGGAGTCTTCATCCCTCCCTCCCCCTTGCTTCCCCCCTCCTTGGGGAACCAGGCAGAAGTCACCGACTGCGGAAGGGCGGCCTTGGTGGTGACAGCCGGAGGGGGGTCCCGGCAGGCGCGAGTTCGAGGTGGTCTAGAGTTAATTACATTCATTTGGAAGGTTGTTTAAAAGGCTGGGGAGGTTAGCTAGCGCACCGCCTGGGATGCTAGGAGGCGCGAGGCTGCGGACTCTGCGGACTGCGGTGTGGGGGGCTGAAATAGCCGCCCGCTGATCTGACAGCGAGAAAACTCCTGCAGCTTTAATCTACTTAGATGGGATCAGGAAACACGATAGGCGCAATTGGCTGAGCCATGAAAGTTTCAATGAGCTTGTGAATTTTGACCGTGACCTTACCCATTGCAGTCAGCCAGCTTCGGAGGCAGAGCGTGAGCCTGCTGCTCTGCTTTTGATTTCGGTGGATGCCCTGGTGTCCTTTTCAGCATAATAGAAGTGACAGAAAGCCAGCGTGGTTTGTGCACTCTCAAATTAACAGAGCTGTTTAAAATGGCTTAGTATCTTTTATTTATAGTTTTTTTTTCCCCCAAGCGGAGATGGAGAAAGGTGAAACAGTATGAAGATGATTGTGTTTACCTGGGACGATTTAAAGAGTTGAGAAATGGTTATTTTCTATTACTTTACTGCCGGATCGACCGAGGTTCATTTTACTGACATCTTTAGCTATTAGGAATGTCAACTGATAAAACTGCGGACAGCAACTCACCCCCCCCCCCCCCAAGTTTTATTTCAGAAAGTGAAGTTACCGTTTTCCATTGTCACAGACCTCTAATTTAGTTGTGTTTGATTTCATAAAATTCTTCTTGTTATTTATGTTACTATTGGCAGCTTCCTAATTACCGCAACGGGCACAGTAAATACCAGTTGGGCGTGGACCCATGTTTACGGGCCCTTTTAAATCTCCTTTTGTAGTTCTGGTGTTTTGGTCAGGAGTGTTTGTATGTGTGCCTAGGTTTAATATAGTAAAGTAGTGGTAACAATATGCAGCTGGGGGCTGGTGGGGAGAGTGACTGAGAATGTCTGAATTCCAGTCCACTTCAGAAAAAGTTGCCATTGGGCGAGCTTCACTGTAACATTTGGGTTGCTACCTTGTGTTTATTTTCGAGTTGCTATATTTGTTTTCCATTTGTGCTACTTGGAAAATACAGAGGGAATGGTGGTAGGAACATTGAGTGTTACTTTTTGTTGCTCTCAAGAACAGTTACTAATTCTAAGTATATACACTGCCAGCAGAGTGTATCATGTAAAGCATGTTATTAATTCAACATATACCAGCGCACACAGAGCCTGCCACAGTGGGGAGGGTTGCTAAAATGTCTCCTTACTGTCCACTTGCCCTTATTTTTAGCCTGTGCCTTTATTTTGAGGAATGTGAGTTGACATAAGACAGTTACTTTTCTTCATTTCTCTAACAATGTATTTTTTTTTTTTTTTAATGATACCCCAGTCCTCTTGCGGGCCCACTCTTGGAATTCATGTATTTCTGGTTGGTTTGATTTTAGGAAATGGTACCAGGAAGATGTTTTACCATGCTTTTCTGTGCACCAAAGTTTACAGAATAGTATTAAAATAAATAAATCCACATTATCAATAATGAGCATGTATATAAGTGGGGATATTTGAGAAGGCATGGTAGAGAGGCAGATAATTCAAATCAGAGCCTTTCCCCGGTAATTCTAATGTAACTAGGATTAGCAAGGAGAATCTTACCATGGGTACGGCAATTTTTTGCTTTTAAAATTCCATCAGACTTTTTATTGGATATTTAAAGCAACCATAAATTTGGAGCACTGAAGGGAAACCATACATTTTTATCATGTGAGCATATTATGATGGAACTGGGCCTCCTCTTTTGTGCTGTAGAAAAACAAAACAACCCCCCCCCAAAAAAAAACCCCAAAACAATTCACTTAGTCTTCATTTGAATTCTTTAACTGAGACCACTCACCTTGGCATATTAGCCAGTTTTGGGGATCAGTGTTTGTAACTGGGAAATAGGATTGAAAGAGTTGCAATTCTCTTTAATTTCATGACCATTTTTACAGCTTAATAGTTGAACAGCATCATATTAGGAGTCCCAGAGTACACAGTGACCTTTGGGGATTTTTCAAAGCCTAGACTGGAAGAGAAGGAAATCTGTGGTGATTTTTAGGACAATGAACTGAGTTTGTCAAACTGATTGTAGCTGAACTTCAGTGCTGTCTATTAAATCAAAGTCTATATGATTGAAATGTAGACACTTAAATTTGAGGGGGAACTTTCTAGACCATCGTAGTGGTAAGGAAACATCTTGATTTGGACGGTGCTCAGCCTGGCGAAGAAGCCTGTCATTGTGTGCCTAATTTGATACGTTACTGCTTTCTAACTTAGAATCACCATCGGTGAGTGGATCCGTGCCAATTTTTATTTTAAGCATTTTAAGCAAAGAATATAATTGAATACATAAAGGAAAGGATGACTTAAGGCGGCAGTTTTATCTTGTTACATTCGAAATTAAACTAAAAATGATCAGGCAGTTAGCTTCTTAAAGTGGTATTTTAATAGTGCAGGGAGTATGTTGAATGCTATGAGCCAAGACTTGTTTTAAATAGATATTCTAAAAGATTTTTATGTACTGTGAAATGTGAGCTCTTTGGAAGTTAGTATTTCAAGCGCTATTTAGATATATGAAGGAAGACACAGTGCTATCTGTGAAAGAAACTTACATAAAACAAATATTGTTTCTAGGACTAGCCACTTTATTGCTATTAAAGCATTGTGGCTTCGAGCCATAGAAACACAAGGAAGTTACAGGAAAATCCTTAAGTATTATGGGAATTTTGGAGCTAGTCACAGTATAAGGAAGGATGGGAACTGGAACATTGTAAGAACCAGGTACTTTAGTACAGTCTGACTTTCCTCTGCAACCCGGCTTTATATACCTTTCTTTGTTCATAGCTGGCTGAGAAACTCTGTGGGACTGGGACCTTGTCATTTCTGCTCTCCACAAGGATGGTCTGTTCCCCAATTCAGGACTGGAAATACCACGGAAGATCTTGACTTGTCTGGATTCAATCAGTTGTAGTTTCCTAATTAGAAAGTGTGCAGGAAAGGAGTCTCTAGAAAGAGTTCCCAAGAACTGGTGGGCGGTTAGGTCACCATCTGCCCTAGGAATAGAGTTGGTGTTGATCTTCACGTCTGTGGGGATCTGCTCAGGCCAGCCTTCTGACAACACGCCTTGTACTGCGTAGGTTAGAGAATGTGTAGTTTTCCATGTGGGACATCCGAAACGTGCACTTTATTCTCAGCAAGGTGAGGAGTAAAGAGAGGTAATACTGTATTTCAGAACTTTAATTTCTTTTGGGTTCCATGGGTTGATATAGACAGGAGGAGGAGGAGGAGGCTAGGTTTATAAGTGATGTGGATTACTATGGAATGATAGTGACTGAAAATGACATGATGGGGCAATTAAAATATAAAGAAGCTAGATATTAGACAGAGCTCTCTGAGTGGAACCCAACCTGCCATGCATTCCGGAGGTAACCCCACACCATTCCCCTTACTTTTCAGAGGTAAGAAGCAGTCACTGTGCATGTCAGTTTACTATTAAGGCAGTAGCTTAGTGTTCCCTTCAAAGATGTGAGTATTAGCTTTTTCTCCACTGGTCAGACACCTTGGCCTGTCTTTAGTGATCAGAATGCTGCCCCAAGGCAGGATGATCTGCTATGCCACTAGAAAGACTGCCAACAAGAACTGTAATGAACCAACAGGATCTGTGTTAAGTTGATCGAGCATGCGCTTGTCCTGAGCAGTTAATTTTGCCAGCATGCACTTGAAGTACGTAAGTCGACACTGACAGGAGTTGGTGCAATTTGGCAGGATAGTTTGTGGTCAGGCTGATTAGGATCAATGCCTGCTTCATTGTTTATGGGTTTTTGAGCAGCTGGTTTACCCACTTGAGTCTCAGTTAATGCATCCTTAGCATGCACGATCACCTCACAGAACTAAATGACACAATGTATCCAAAGCCTAGTGGTATGTAATAAGGATTCAGTAAATGATTCCTTAAACTGACCAAATTTAAAGGCAGTTATATAGGCTGTAATTTGTGGATGATAGCCTTATCTGTTCTAACTCCCAAATAATTGACACAAAGATCTATAAAGTTTGTTAGCAAGCTTCAAGCATTCTGACTGGGCAGATAGGCATTTATTTTAACTCTCTAAGTTATCTACATCCTAGCCATAGGCCCCATGTTACTTGTAGAGTCTTGCCCTGACTTGCCCTGCTCCATTTGTGTGCCCTCATGGTGAATCCCTTTGTGATCTCTCATCATGACTCCTAGACCTTCTACCTTATGGCCACCTCTCCCTTCTTTCCTCATGGTTATTCTCTTACTTCTTTCTCCTGGTATCTCTTTCTCCTGAGATTGGAAGTCCTGCCTTCTCATCTTCTCTGCCCAGTCATAGTCTGAGTCAGCTCTTTATTGATCAGTCAGAGATGACAAAACAATTCTTACATGACATTGAGACCAGAGATGCTTGACCATGCCGTGGTCCACACTGTAGACAGATGTCTGGGCATAGAAATCAGCGTCTGAATACACCGTGCACAAGACCAACCACACAACACAGTTACATGGGACGTAGATCGAAACATTTCATCTTGCATGGAAGCCCCGTAAGCAGGAAGGTAAACGACTCAAAATGGCTTCAGGAAGTCCCTGACTAGATTCACTAGGCCTACAAGAGTAAACAATAAAAGCAAAGATTTCTTCCCACAGATTACTGAGTTGCAATGCAGACCCTGGGATTTGACCAGCTGCTGAGAAGGAGCAGAAGCAATCTGAGCTACCTGGAAGGGATTTAGACCAACTGAGGCACCAGGAAAGGGCACTCTCTAACCTTTTGAGCTGCGGGTGTGCAGTGCTTAAGTTCCTGGCTTTGTGAGCTGTCACACATGCTTGGGTAGGCCTTGGTGATGCTGTTCTCTGAGTTGTTTCTGTTGCTCCAAGTAGCTCCTCACCCATATTCCTGTCAATAAGCCCAATGAAACTCATTGGTTCATCACATTGGACTCCGGTGGTATCCATATTTTGGTCTGTCATGGTTCTCTATCTTGGATGAATAGATGTGTATTTTGTCTCCCCAGGTGTAAGATCACTGTTACTGTCCCAGCACCATGCCTCCTCCTGCCATGCTCCCTGTTACGATGTTCACGAATGGACCCTCTGAAACTATAAGAAAGTCCCTAATTAAATGCTCATTTTTGTCAGTTGCCTTGGTCATGGTGTCTTCACAACAACAGAAAGTAACATAGTAATCAAGGAGTGGATTATTTACTATTTTCATTGCTGTGAGAAAATGCCTGCAGAGTACCTGAAAGTATTTCAGGATTTGGTTCAGAGTTCAAGGTGACAGTACAGCATGCCGGGGAAGACATGGTGGTGGGAGCATGGGGAAGACAGTCACCTCAAGTCTGTAATCAAGACACAGGGAGAAACGAATGTTGATTGATCGAGTCTGAGACCCCAGCCCATAGGATGGTACTGTCTACCTTCAGGGTAGATCTTCTTTTCTCAATTATGCCTTCCTGGAAACAGAAACACCCTTGTAGACACAACTCAAAGTCTGTTTCCACGGCGATTCAGAATCTTGTCTTGTTGACAATGATTAACCCCAAAGGGTGAAGTAGATCTGGGAAGGGGAAGGTAGAACTGTGGGGTTTTGAGAGACGGACAGAGGAAGAAGAAAGAGGAAGTGAGAAACAAACTGAGAGAGGTTGTCCCAGAGAGTGCAGGCTTGTGCACCTTGAGGGTCATTGCTTAAGGGATGGAGGGAGAGAGAAAGATTAACTATCAAAAGCCTCAGTGAGTGAAATTGATTTTCTTTCTGGAAGATTGGGGATGGAAGGTGAGAAATGCCGTCCAATTTAGGGATATATTTTATCTCTTTCTTACTGTGTATCCCTTGATTCTGCCGTATTTCCCTCATTTCTAGACTGTGTTGCTAAAGCCTTTGTGTGTACTTTTATCACCACTTCTTTAATTTATTGCTCCATGAGCCATAAGGTAGTGAAAGGCACTATTCCTGTCTCAGAATAATGCTCTTGAATGAATCCTGTAGAGATCTCAGTCTTCCTGAATTCTGTCCACGGACTATGCAGGGACTGGAGGCACCCAGTGAAGAACACTTCCAAGGAGAAGGTGAGCTTGGTGCAGGGAAACAATGTAGGCAGCACTGGGCTGAGTGATGAACCAGAGAACTTGAGTAGGTTGAATTCATGAACGGCTACACCGAGTGCTGGGTAGATGTGGGATTTTGACCTGTACCCTAACCCTAGGTAAGGAGTCTGTTATCATTCCTTTTAGAGCTCTCTCACACAGTTCCTAGTGTTTAAAGCTGTTCTTGGGTAGACAAATCATGAACTGTTGATATTGGGCAAAACTGTTTGAAAACACCTTTCTCCCACGACAGAGGAAAAAAAACCTCGCTCTGTGGAAAGCATGTAGGCAGAGATAAATATATAATCTGTTCATAGAAAAATGTTGTTGAGAGTTTTAAAACAGTAACTTACTGTGTTGGTCAGAATTTTTGTCTCTGTGATTACTAACAAGCTAAAATGAGAGTAACAGCCACAAGGAAGAAAGGCTGACTTTGGCTCGTGTTGCTTTGGGCCTAAGGGGAGGAAGGGCTGAGAGCATGGGGCTGATGCTGCTCACTTCATGGCCTCCTGGAAGCTGAGTGGGAGAACAGGAAGTGGCAAGGGCCAAAATACTCCCTTCAAAGGCATGGTCTTAGAGGACGACCCACTTTTAAAAACTAGGCCTGGTCTTTTGGCTACTTTGTGGGCTCTTTTTCTTTCACCCTTCTCTACCCTTTTTCTTCTATCCTTTCAACCCCCAACACTAAATAAGAGAAAAAAAGATAGAAGGGAAAGGAAAGAGATCCCTAAATAAGGTCAGGGGTCAGAAAGGGGATGATGTTATTGTTAGATTACTTCCTGTTGATTGGGGCATCCAGTTACTTGGGGCAAAGTGATCTTCACTGCTGGGATATCTAATTTCTTACTTTTTTTCCCATTGTACACCACCACTTAGATCAACAGCAACCAACCAATAGCCCACCCTGCCTTTCAGGGCCCTAGCATTTATTACCTTCTGAAAAGTCCCCAGAATCCCAAGCATCACCAATTGCAGGAACTGTCCTCAGCTGGAAAATCTATTCCCCCACCCCCACCAGATCACTAGGCAAATCGTGGCCCAGCAACCCATAGCCCACACCTGGGATTAAAACAAAAACACATAATATGTCTGTGTATGGTTTGGTGGTTTTTTTTTTTTTTTTTTTAAGAAGCCAAAATTTTCATTGCGCCTTCAGATTACCATCTCCCAAAAGTCTCTTAAAAATTGAACCTCTCAAGAGTTAAACTGTTGAATATACCAGAGCCTTTGTGATTTGACCCTCTCTGGAAACAAAGACGCAATCATCTTCCAGACTAGTCAGAATTAACCGTCACACCTACCCACAGTTACAATTGTCTGTCTTTAATTGGCTCACAGTTTCAGAGTCTTTTTTTCTTTAAGTAAATTAGTATTTATTACAATGCGTATGTGGCGTGTGTGATTTATATATTCATTATTATCTCTGTGGCATGTGTGGAGGACCAAGCATGATTTTTGTGCGTTGGTTTTCTCCCTCCACCTTTTCGAGACTCCAGGGATGAATATCAGGTGGCCAGGCTTGTTCAACAAGCACCTTTTACTCTCTGAGCTATCTTGCCATCCTCATGTTAAGTGTTTCAATTCTAAATATTCATCGTTTTTCGAGTGGAAGTAGTAGGGCCATGGCCTGGAGCCTCTTGTAATAATAGTACTTCGTATGCAGGTCGTTGTGTGGATCCAGTTGGGATAGATGTTCTTCATCTTGCACTGGGTTACGTCCTGATAGACCTAGTGTAATTGGATATAACCTGAGTGCATTCAATACTTCTAGACATTGTAGCTCAGCCTAGCCTATTTTAACTCAGAACACTTACACTTGCCTATATTTAGGCAAGATTGTGTCTTAGTTGATTTTCCTGTTGCTGTGATAAAATACCCTGACCAAGAAAAGCATCGTGAGGAGTATTTCTGTTTACATTCTATGTTATAGGACTATCACTGCAGGGAAGACATAGAGACAGAAGTTTGAGGTAGTTGGTCACATTGTGTCCACAGTTAAGAAGCAGAGAGGGATGAACGTCTGTACCCAGTCAACTTCCTTTTATAGAGTCTAGGAATGCAGCCTAGGGAATGATGCCGCTCACAGTGGGTGGGTCTTCTTGCCTCAAATTAACCAAGAAAACCCCACACAAGAAACCAAGAGATCATCTTCAGAAGTGTTCCTAGATCTCATTGGGATCAATTATCACACAATATAAGAGCCTTTGTTGTTGAAATAAAGTCTTGACTGTCATGTACTTTATTGAATGTAGTCTGAAAGTGAAAACTGTAACGGACATGAGATTATGTTTCATACAGTTGGAGGTTGGAGGTTGAAAATTTGTAAGTCATCTTTGGACTGTACTTATAAAATGCCTAAGCAGCTGCTGGGACACATTCTTACTAAATGGTAGCTTCCATTATTATTTTAAAAGCATTATGAGTGCTAAGACATACTAAGTTAGTAGGTCATAAATAAATTAATTGTTACTCTAGGCTCATAGTATCAGATTACCATTGTATTCGGTATTATGTATCTGTGAGTTATTATAGTGGGTTTGCCTGATTCTGCTTTTATTCTAATGGTAATACTGATTCTTCAAGACCTGGTTGCCCCAGAGACAGGAGAGTCTGCAGGTAGAGTCAAGTGACAAGTGACTTTGTTACTATGTGACCTTGCCCCCCAAGTTTGTTTCTGATTGGTGAATAAAGATGCCAAAAGCCAGTAGCTGGGCAGAAGAGACATAGGTTTTAGGATTCCCTGGCTGAAGGAAAACCATGAGAGGTGGGGACAAGAAGACCAGTGGAGGAGAAGCCACCAGGGATTAAAATGTGGCTCTGAGGGCAGACCAGATAGGGTTAAGAGCAGCCCAAATGAAGCATAGTAAATCATAACTTGGGGTTATCAATAGAAAAGTAAATTCTAATAGCATAGAGGATAGATAGCTGCCCAGTCTTGTGTTGTTTAAGGCTTATTGTAAAAAATAAAAGTTGTATGTCTTTTATCCTTCGGGAACTAGATGATCAAGCTCTGAATTGGGATTAAAAATTCCTACACCAAGTTATGAATCTTTATTTTAGAATTTTCCATTTGTTTTAGCTTTGCTTTATCTATGTTGTTGCTGTATTCATTTTTTCTTTTAATCTTTAAGGCCTCCACTAGTGACTAGGTGATTAGAGGTGTCAAAATCTAACTTACATTCATTAATCACAAATTATATGAGCTATTGAATCGATATCTCGCTTTTCCTTTTTTTTAAATTTTTTTATTTTAACATAAGGGACACTTCAAGGTGCTCGGCTGCTAATCCCCTCCTTTCAGATTACTCGGAGCCTCAGGGAAAGTAGACGTAGGCTAGACACACGCACACATGTCTGGCGTGTGGTGGAGGCTCTGTGAGCAGTGTGGGTGGAGCAGAAGCTTGGTCAAAAAGGCCATGCCCAGCCAAGTTGTGAAGGAGGTGAAGCCTTGGGCATGATGAGGAATGTGCAGCCAGGGATGCAGAAGCCAGAGGTCACACTTGCACAGAGGCTGTGTGGCTGAAGCAGAGTTAGGGAAGAGGGGAAACAGTAGGAATATGGCTGGATCCTGATTGCTTCTGTTTGGGGGCTTGATGGACACTGTCTGAGAGGTGACGTTGTAGGGGATCGTGAAGATTAAGAAGACCATCCTGGTTACAGAATACGGGAAAGGGTCTGCGAGGCCAACGGCCAACAGCTAGCAGAGATGACAGGAGGGAGTGAGGAGTTGGCTCTGGCTGTGGCCTGGGGCTTTGCCTCCTACACTGGGCTCATAGAACAGCCACACTAGCCATTGCCCAAGAAGCGGCTGGGTTGTGGGCATCGTGGAACACAATGGGCATTTTAACTAGCAGGCACTTTGTCAGTATTTGGAAAGGCACCAGCTAGGGCAGTCCGCTTTCAAATCCTCAGGAGTCCTTGGTGTGCCCCAGTGCTGGTGGGAAGGCCAGATTGCCTGCATGAGTAAGGCCTCACCCACAGCAGGCTGTCCTTGCTCTCTTTTCTTTCTCTGAGGAACTGGATATAAAATATACAGGCAAAGAAAGGGTTCTCTGCCAAGAAGATTGAAAACCAAGGGATGAGTGGTGGGGATTGTTAGGAGAGGGTTAGAGAACTGGTTTGGGCTCCGATTTGAAGAGATAAGAAGTTGATGTTAGAAAACCTTGCACTACTGACAAGGTCACTTGGTAATCTCTGTGAATCTTTGCCCCGGCACTCACTCTCCGCGGTGTGCTTGGCATTGTTTGAAGTAATTTTCCCCTTTCTTCTCCGTAGACTTAGGTTGTGTCTCTTAGTTCTCCCACGGTGAATATCTTATTAGAAAGCACTGGATATACAGAAATTGTCAGTGTTGGTCCTTCCACTGCCCAGTGTAGTCTGCAGATACGCTGGGAGCTCCCTGCTTTGGTACCAGACACTAACTGCTGTCTTGATTTCAGTTAACATACTTTAAATTCAGTTTCTTTGGAGACACCCGTGGTTAGCAGCTATGGACCAGACATCGTAGCCAATGTATGGTCTCTCACCCATTGGGTGATATTGGCTATTCTAGATCTCCATCCCAGGTAACAGAAAAGACATTCGCTGTCACCTCTCGTCCTCTGTGGCTGTAGTGTCTCCCCATCCACCAGCCTCGGTCTGCGTGTTCCATTCCCATCTTCATAGCCACTTCCTTCCCAGGGCGATGACTCATCTCAGTTGTTGCCTAGACGTAGTCTAGAGTCTCCTGGGAGACACAAGTCCAGGCACACCCATGAGTGCTTTGCCTGGGTGAGCTAGCCTCTGGCCATGCCTGTGATATCTTGTTCAGGTTAATTGCTGTGAGAAGGCCTGCCCAGTGTGTGCGGTTTGGACCCTGGGCAGTATAAGGAGAAAGGGAGCTAGCTGATTGGCAGCTGCGTGTGCTCTCTGTCTTGAATGCCGTGCTCAGTTTCTGACCTGTTCCCTTCATGCGTGAGGCCTGTGTCTTCCCCTCTGCAAACAGACCGCCATCTCCACGTGCATTTAAGCTGAGTGCTCTCACTGCTCTGTTCACCCTCCGCTAAGTCTGGGCACACTGCTCTTGGCCTGTGCCGTGATGAGTGCGGGGAGGATTCCTGTATTCTCCCACACCCTGCTTGAATCCAGCTCCCTTACAGCTGTGGCAAGATGAACTCCTGACCCGTGCACGACAGCCTCTTCCGTAGTTAAACCTTCCACAGACTTCCCACTGCACAGAGAAGACGACTTAGGCTGTTTTCTCCTATGGCTCTTCTGTTGCTTACTTTAAAGGAAGGATTGAGTGAGTGATTGATTGATTGATTGATTGATTGATTGATTTTGGTTCATGGTTTGCTAGGGAAGACACAGAAAACACCGCAGGGAGAGTGGCTCGAGGCTGTGGTGGCAGCGAGGCTGCTTGCACACATCTTGGATGAGAGGGAGGAAAAGTGGGGGGGACAGTGGGGTGGGGCAGGCACACAAAGACACCAACACTCAGAGACACAAACACACCAGTACCAGAAGGAGGGCTTGTCTATTTAATTCTCAGCCCTCTCTCCCAGTGTCCCCCTCCCCACTTGATACAGTTAGGACCTACCCCCTAAAGGTTTCACAGTCTCCCCAAACAGCAGGTACCGTCATCTCTTGCTGCTTGCTGGCCTGGCCCTCTCTCTTCCTTGCCCTCCCCAGGCCCCTCCCTTTGTTTCTCCTGCTCTGTCATCACATGGGAATAGCCACAGTGGTGTTTTTCTGGTCCTTAAGCAACCATAGAACTTCATGTGTATTTCCTCTTGGTCCAATTACAATGCTCCTCCCTGGGTCTTGAATGGTTCCTGTGCAGATGGCCCCTCTAACCTAAGTTATATGCAAATCTCATATGCTCTTTCCTTTTCTCTGTGATAGACACTGTCTAAAACAATTGCTTACACGTGTATTATTAATCTCTCTGAAATAAATCTGGTACTTTGCAGAGAATGGAAATCTTGTCATATATACGCCTTATACTGAAGAGTGCTTTTATGTAGAGTTGAAACTCAAAAGACACCATCGAATGAGTAGTCCATTCGTCCCCAACTAGTGTCCCAGGAGCCCTTCCACATCCAGTCCTCATCGCCACATGAAGGTTGTTTGGGTGATGATTGAGCAAAGTACTAGAACGTTCTGTGGCACTGGTTGTGCAATGTCTTAAGGTGGGGGGATTTGCAGCAAGAAGAGGTGTGCGGAACCACAGGGTGAGACCCAAGGAAGAACAGCGTTCACAGAGCAGGCAGGAGCAGAGAGAGCTCAGAGAAGCAACTTCCTCAGTTGCTAGCGGAAGTGTGTGAAGTGTGTGAAGTCTGAAGTTGATTCTAAGTGACGTTATTGTGTGGCAGAGTTACAGAGCAGTGTCCTCACGACCTGTTCTGTGTGGTTGGAATCTCTGGAGGCCTTCAGACACATCTCTAAAATGTCCCGAGCCCAAAAGATGTGACCTAAGTTATTTTCCTGGGTGTTTTCTACAGTGTGTGGTTCTCTGGTTCTTTCCAGTCTCCTTATTGCCACGCCTACCTGATTCTTCTTGGCTGAGATCTGCCCATTTCTCTTGGACAGTTACTGAGGGAGGATTTCTTAACTCTTAGGGTGGAAGTGTGACTCACAGAAGGGTGTTATTTTGGTCATGTGTCTCTGGGTACTAGACTTTGAACACACACACATTATTTTGAACCTCTTGGAATGTGAATTTGGGCAGCAGTCCCTTGTAGGAGGAGTTGACTGACATGGAGAGTATCTTTCTTTCTGTCTGTCTTTGTTTCTTTCTAAAATTGTTTTCTAATGTTCATTAGTGTTTTGCCTACATGTATATTTGTGTGAGGGTGTCTGATCCTGGAGTTACAGACAGTTGTGAGTGGCCATGTGAGTGCTGAGATTTGAACATGGGTCCTCTGGAAGAGTAGTCAATGCTCTTAAATCACTGAGCCATCTCTCCAGCCCCAAGAGTGTCCGTCTTTAACACAGCCACATGGAAAAGGGATTTCTTGGTGGACTCCATTTTTTTGTTGGGTGCTAGGCTCTACCCTGAGTTTCCATGTACACTGAATGTCAGGGACAGTCACTTTGACTGACTTTGGCAGGCCATCTCTCCTGCTACCCTGGTTCTTCAATGCCTTTAAGAAAGTATTTTGAAAACCCACTTGTTTCTGATAGCAGATTTAGAAACTTACCCCCCCCCCCCCCCCCGGCCTATTCTTCCTCTCAGGCCCCAGGGCAGTGTTACAAGCTTGGGTGACCATCCTTGTGTCTTAGTTCACTTTCCGTTTCTGTGACTTAACAATATAACCAAAAGCAACTTTGAGAGGAAAGGGTTTATTTTAGTGTATAGTTTACTGAGGGAAGTCAGGGCAGGAACCTGGAGGCAGGAACTAAAGCAGAGGCCATGGAGAAGTGCTGCTTCCTGACTTGTTCCTCACAGCTCACCCAGTTTGCTTTTTTTACCCCAGGACCACTTGTCCAGGGATAGTACCATCCAACGGTGGGTTGGTCCCTTCCACCTCCAAGATTAAACAAGAGAGCTCCTGCCTATAGGCAGCTGATGGAGGCCTTATCTGTCTCCTCAGACAGCACCAGCTTCTAGATTGTAGGCTCTCACATAGGCTGTCTCCTTACTGATTTCTGGGAACTCAGGTCCTAATGTGCATGGCAGGCACTTTACTGACTGGGCTCCAGCCCCTCCCCCATTGGTTAGTGACCTGCCAGGTCTATCAAGTCCCCTTCTTAACTTCATTGTTGTGGGGCAAATTAATCTTGGCTTCCTCAAATGTGTGTATATTTCAGTGCACCATAATTTTTTATTTTTCCCTTACTTTCAACCCAAGCCAACTGCCTTGTGGGTGGTGGGTTGTTAAAAGGGAAATGTCAAAGAGTGTGGTTGGTTAAGTCCATCCCTAGTTTGGGCAGGGAGCCTAGTCTCTTAAAACCAGCCCAAGGATTCCTACTGATTATATCTGAGGTGGGGGAAGCTTTATTACCTTTTCAAGAATACAATAGGTGTTGGCTTTAGTGTGCAGAGATCAAAGCCCGTCAAAAGCATTAATGTAAGGGAATTGAGACTGCGGCTCGCTGTTTCAGAGACTTCCCTCCATAGTTGCTTGGCCCCAGAGACTTGCCTCCATAGTTGCTTGGCCCCGCGTGCCGAGCCGGACATCATGGAAGTGCAAGGGCACAGCAGAGAACAGCTGTTCACCTCAAGTGAACAGGAAGGACAGAGCAAGAGGAAGTGGCTTGGAGTCCTGCACCTCAATGACCCACCTCCTTTTGTCAGCCCTGACTCCTCGAGCCTACCAGTTGGAAAGCAAGTGTTCGGAATGTCGTCCATGAGAGGGAGACCCTTCTGATTCAAACATTACAGACACTCTCTTTTCTTCTTTTACTGCCAGTAGACTTTTTTCTCACGTAATATATCCTAATGAAGGTTTCCTGTCTCGCTGCTTCTCTCAGCTCCTTCCCACCTCCCTTTTTATCCCTCTGTAGCCCCTTCTTGTCTCTCACTGGAAAACAAATAGGTTTCTAAGGGGTTATAATAAAATAAGATAAAACAGAAACTAAACACAAGGTATAAGACAAAGCAGAAGGAAGAGAGCCCGAGAAAAGGCATAAGGAAGAGATACAGATACCGAGACCCACTCATCTGCTCGACCAAAAGTCCCATAAAACACTAAACCAGAAGCCATAGATTATACACAAAAGACTTGTAGGTCAGAGAGGGAGGGGGGAGAAAAAAATATATATATACAACATAAAATGAAAATAAAAAAAATAAGATAAAAAAAAAAATAAAGGCCTAACAGGACATGAGAGAGGAACCCTCAGAGATGCCGTTGAGTTATTTTTCTGCTGTCCATCTACTGATGGGCGTGCAGCCTATCCCTAAGAATTGTTTGCTTCCACAGTGAGACTCCCTTGGAGACAACAGATTTTCATTTCCTGTTGGAAACAGCTTCTGGGGTACGGATAAGAACTTGTGACTCCTCCTTTCTGCTCCAGGACCCGATCTCTTGGATCTCCTGCAGACGGTGCAGGCCCTGTGTGTGTTGCCTCAGTCCCTGTGAGTTCGTGTGTCCATTGGCCGTGCTGTATTCAGAAAGCCGCGTTTCCTCAGTGTCTTCTGTCACCTCTGGCTTTTTTACTCGTTGCACCTCCTCTCCTGCAGGGCTCCTTAGGGGGAACGATCTGTTGGACACATGACATTTAGTGCTGAGTGTTCCAGGATATCTCATGCTTGGCCTAATGGCTGACTCTGGGTCTCCATGTTTGTTCTGCTCTGCTGCGGGAGGAAGCTTCTCTGATGATGGCTGAACGAGGCCCTGATACATCAATGTAGCAGAATGCCTTTAGGAGTCAGTTTATTGCTACATTCTTTAGTAGACGTGTTTGGTTTCCCCTTGGTCCTTGTTATTGCTACATTCTTTAGTAGAAGTGTTTGGTTTTCCCCACGGTCCTTGGGCTATGTGTCTCAGGGTCTTGGACCCTGGCAGTGTTAGGTGTGGGTTCTATCTCCTGGAGTGAGCCTTAATTCAAACCAGATATCCTACAAGCTTTGTGCAACCGTTGTACTAGCATTTCTCACAGCCAAGGACACCATCGTGGGTCAGAGAGTGTTTATGGCTGGGCTGGTGCTTATGTTTCTCCTTCCATAGCGTGCAGAGCACCTTCCTGTACCAAAGATGTTAGCTCTAAGTGGTAAAGGCTCTGTGTAGCCACCAGCTCGACCTTCTCCGTGTTCAGTGAGTCGAAACAAATATTCTTAACCAAAACTTTAAGATAAGTTATATTTATTTATTACACACAAATTTCTTTTCTTTTTTTTAAAGATTTTATTTGTTCATTTTATATATGATGAGTACACTGTCACTGTCTTCAGACACACCAGAAGAGGACATCAGATCTCGTTACAGATGGTTGTGAGCCACCATGTGGTTGCTGGGTTGAACTCATGACCTCTGGAAGAGCAGTCAGTGCTCTTAACCACTGAGCCATCTCTCCTGCCCCTACACACAAATTTCTTAACCATTTATTAAATATTACATGCTGACCAAGGCCTTAAGAAGAGCGGCACAGTCTTTGCTTTGTACGGAGGGAGTCTACATTGTGACTGGGAAGATAGGACACTGGATTGTAGGGTAGGAAATAGGTGGGGTGACAGAAGTGCCTCACTCTGTGAATTTGGTGGCATATAACAGTGTGACAGTGACTAATCAGAGTAGTGAAAGACAAGTGGGAGGAGGCGAATTTGTGAGCCTGACCAGCACCTCCAACCTCCAGATCAGGACCCAAAGCAGCTTCACTTTCTCTTCGAGTATTACAGCCTCTAATTTTGGTATGCGTGAGTGTGAGCATGTGCGGTTGTAGCTGTGCGTGCATGGGTGTGTGTGTGTGTGTGTGTGTGTGTGTGTTTGTATGCATGAGTGTATGTGCATGTGTATATGTGTGTGCAGACACATGTGTGTATATACATGTGGGCATGTATGCCTCTGTGTGTGTGTACATGTGTGCCTGTGTGTATATGTGCATGTCTGTGTGTACATGCGGTCCTATGTGCCTGTGTATATGTGTGTGTGTGTACCTGTGGGCCCATGTGTGTGTATGTATGTATGTGTGCATGTGTGTGTGTACATATGGACTTGTGTGCCTGTGTGTATGTGTGCATGTGTGTGTGTGTACATGTGTGCCTATGTGCCTGTGTATATGTGTGTTTAGTCTGTGTGTACATGTGTGCCTGTGTGCCTGTATGTGTGTGTACATTTGAGTGTGTGTACATGTGTGTATGTGTGCCTGTGTGCATGTGTGCCTGTGTATATGTGTGTGTGTGTGTGTGTGTGTGTGTGTGTATGTGTGTATGCGTGTGTGTACATGCACAGAGAGCAGAGGTTGGGAGTCTTCCTCTGTTACTGTCTACTTTGCTGAGACAGAGCCTCTCTTTGAACATGAAACAGCATTTCAGTTACACTGCCTGGGACAGCAGGGGCATGTGACTATGCCTGGTTTTATGTGGGCATGGAGGTTGTGGGCTCAGAGTCTCTTAGTTTTACAGTTAGCACTCCCAGTCACCAGGCCACCTCCCTGGCCAGAGCATCAGTTTTTCTGAAGCTTTCATCTAATTTTCCTGGTATTTTATAGACTAGAACCCACATACTATCTAGTTTACCTGTCCCCAGAGCTGGGTACATCCAGATTATAATCAGCCGTTCTGAATCCTAGTTTCAGATTTATTAAGAAAGACACAAAGCCTTGGTGTGCATCCAAAGACAGCCCAGAGCTGGGGAGTCCTACACCACCTGAGTGGGTGTGGCCACTCCTGGCCATTCAGGCTCCGGGGTACACAGATGCTCCACGTCTGGAGGAGAGTTTGTGGTATTTGAGTGGGATCTTGAATTTCCTTGGGAATTGGGCTGGAGCTTATGTGGTGGGGAAGCAAAGGAAGGTGGGGCGTAAGCTCTGTAGTTAGCAAATACAAAAGCAAGATATGTGTAGGGCAGGGACTGCTGAAACTGACTTCTGGTACAAATCTGCTTCTTCTTGAGAGAGAGAGAGAGAGAGAGAGAGAGAGAGAGAGAGAGAGAGAGAGAGAGAGAGAGAGAGAGAGATATGTATGTGCACCACATGAATAAATACCTGGTACCCTCAAAAGCCAGAAGAGAATGTCAGGTTCCTTGTGTGGGTGCTGGAAAAGTGAGCAGTCGGTGCTCCCGGCCACTGAGCCGTCTCCCAGCACCCTTTTACGTCTATCGTTTAGTCATTTCCATTTTTAAGGACATATGGCAGCTTAAGTGATTTCTGTTCGCACTTGTTTCCGTAGGCTTGGTGCTTTATGATGTGAATGCTGTCTGGAAGCTGCCGAACACTTTCCTTTCAGAGAGAGTTCGGCGTCATTTGTAATTACTTAGAGTATAGTTTGTGATAATCATGCTTCGGTTGGTTGTTGGCTTTGAAGGGTCAGGAGCAGCAAACCCTAAGGGCGAGCTCTCTAGAGTGCCACATAAAGGCTGTGGGAATAGGTGGGAGCTGACTTGAGCATTGCCTGGTGCGCATCCTGTCTAGTGCTACCCTAGCGGGATAGGCGCTGTGACTCACAGCTCACCGGGACTGGCTTTCTCCTCGCTCAGAGGGGCCAGTGCTGGCAGTGTCTTTCTCGGGTCATGGATCAAGCATGCCTCACTCATCTCAGGTTCCCAGACACAGTAATTCTTATTACTCCGGCAAAAGACCCAACCAAGGCAACTTAAGGCTGTAATTACTTAATCTCAAACGGGGTTTCTACTCCGCCTTAATCATTCAGTTCCCAGATAAAAGACATACAACTTTTATATTTAGAGCTGGGCCAACATCTACCCTCTAAGTTATTTGGATCTGTTTTCCCGTCAACAGCCCAGGGTTATAACTTGCTAACTTCCATCGGGGCAGTTCTTCACTCCAATTGACCAGCCCTCACGGCCATGTTTTCCTGCCTCCCCTACCCCATGGTATCCTCTCCATTTCCCACCTTCTTTTTCTCCTCCTTGGTTCTCCTCTGAGCCCGGGAACTCAGATCCTGCCTACCTCTCTGCTGCCTCGCTCTAGGTTCTAGACATCTTCATTCATCAGTCAGGGGTAACTTGGGGAGCAAGTTTCCATAGCATAACTTGTGTGCATTCACTCTTCCCTGGGCTAGTATTTAACATTACAATACATAGTAAAAGACCGGACAACTAACTCAAGAAAGGAAGGCTTTCCTTTTGACTCATTGTTTACTTTTGGCTCATTGTTTTGGGGTCCTTTCATCTTGGCAGGGAAACTGAGGCTGCAGTATTGTGGGGTCACATTACATCTATGGTTTGGAGGCAGGGAGCGAAGGCTCACTTCCTCCTTTTTGTACACTCCAGTGCCCCACCCATGTTTAGGGTAGGTTTTCCCACTTCAGTTAACCCAGTCTAGAAACGTTCTCAGACACGCCCAGTCTCTTCCGTGCGTCTAGACCCTGTCCAGCTGACAATATTAACCCATCACGTCAAGTCTCTGGATCCTTGAAGAAGCTTCCAAAGAGGCACACTTGCTGGAAAGAGTCTTGGCAGATTTGATTGTGTTTTAGAAATGCAGGGTTATGCAGTCTCCTTTGACCCATGCTTGTTGTGCATCCAAACTGAGGTATGGAAGGTAGGAAAGCTGGGGATGTAGCCAGCAATGCAGGAATCCATCTTTCCATTTTCCTTTGACTCCATCACTGTTCAGTGCCTCTGAGTAGGAGGAACTGTATGCAGAGTGCTTCAGCAGTGAGGAAGGAGGGGCTTGGCAGACTAGGTCCTGCGCCTTGCTCAGCTGGCCCTGGCTTTCCTCCTGCTCCTGTGCCAGGCATTCCATCTCGGAATATGTTTTTAGAGTTTCATGTGTGTGTGTGTGTGTGTGTGTGTGTGTGTGTGTGTGTGTGTGTGTGTGTGTGTGTAAAATTTAAAGCCGTTGGTGAATACACAGGTTACATCACAGCAGAAGGGTTCACATTTACAGGTTATTGTGATCAGCCATGGACCCAGCCTGGCATTCTTGTAAACATACACAGACATGGTTGATTGATTGGTTATTTGTTGGTTGGTTGGTTGGTAGATTGGTTGGTTGGTTGTTAGTTATTGGTTGGTTGGTTGTTGGTTATTGGTTGGTTGGTTGATTGTTGGTTATTGGTTGGTTGGTTGTTGGTTTTTGGTTGGTTGGTTATTGGTTGTTGGTTTTTGGATGGTTGGTTGTTGGTTGGTTGGTAGATTGGTTGGTTGGTTGGTTGTTGATTGGCTGGTTGGTTGATTGATTGGATGGTTGGTTGATTGGTTGGTTGGTTGTTGGTTGGTTGGTAGATTGGCTGGTTGGTTGTTTGGATGGTTGGTTGATTGGTTGGTTGGTTATTGGTTGTTGGTTGATGGTTTGTTGGTTGGTAGATTGGTTGGTTGGTTGTTGATTGACTGGTTGGTTGTTGATTGGCTGGTTGGTTGATTGATTGGATAGTTGGTTGATTGGTTGGTTGGTTGTTGGTTTGTTGGTTGATTGATTGATTGGATGGTTGATTGATTGAATGGTTGGTTGATTGGTTGGTTGGTTGTTGGTTGGTTGGTAGATTGGTTGGTTGGTTGTTGATTGGCTGGTTGGTTGATTGATTGGATGGTTGGTTGGTTGTTGGTTGTTGGTTTGTTGGTTGGTTGATTGATTGATTGGGTGGTTGATTGATTGAATGGTTGGTTGGTTGATTGGTTGGTTGGTTGTTGGTTGGTTGTTGGTTGGTTGTTGGTTAGTTCCATGGACTGGAGGCCATGCTGTCTTAAGTAATCCCTTGCCTAAAATGTGTGGAGATATACTCTGAACATGAGTGTTGGAAAGTGTGGAGACACACTCTAAACATGAATGGGTTTTTAAAGGTTTCAGCCTGGGGAGCAGAGACCATAGCCTGTATCTGCTGGACAAGTGCTCTACCATCAAGCTCCACCTTTAACCTGAAAACAGAGTTCCTTATGGGCCTTTCCCTGGGCAGCTTGCTTCTTGCCCTCCGGTTCTCCCAGCTTCTCGAATTCCGGAGTGTATTCGGATCTCTCACAGTTGTATGTTTCCATGCCCCTCTGTGCTGGTAAGCCACCGCCTCCTTCAGCATCCACCCTTGCAGCCAGCTTGCAAGTGTACATTTGGAGCAGAACTCAGTTTGAATGAATTAGGTCTTGCCTGCACCTAGGCAACAAGTCAACATGCTTTGGTGTAGAAAGGTCTCTGCAGCAATGGTTATGGTAAACCAACGAGGTGCTCTCCCCCAACCCCACACTAAGTGCCAACACAGGAAGAGAGCAGTAAACTTAGCGACATTTCAAAACGGAAGAGAAAAGAAAAAGATGAGGAGAAGCTAATGCATCCCCTTTAGGCTTAAAAGATCACAGTGAATATTTGATCTAGTCTATAGCTGGTGGAGATTATTTTTTAATGTGTGTTATGGGGATATTGTTTAGTGAGTATTACAAAGTATATTCTCACATGTCTTTAGGTCCTACGTTCACGTAGGTTCACTAGGATTTAAATTTCACTGTGTATTACTGTGTGGGATATTTTCTAAGAAACGTCAAGGTGCACATAAACATCACTATAAAGAACAATTACTCTAACTGTCCCCCACACAGCAAGAAGTTCAGGGCTTTCCTCTCTCTTCCCAGATCTTTTATAACACTGAGATTATGTTGTTTTTGTATTTTCTTACCTTCCTGTGTATTTTTCACAATGAAACTTTAACTGTAGTTTTTTGTTTTTCTTTATTTTTTTGAGAAGAACAATCTCATTTTACGGCCCTGGCTAGCCTACTACGTCAGGCTGGTTCACAGAGATCTGCTCGCTTCTGCCTTCCAAGCTTGTGCACTACCACACCCTGTGGTTTTTAACTTTTAATGCATAGTTTTATGCTAAGGAAGGTTTCACATTCTGTCCTTTGGTTCCAGCCTTTATTGTCGTAAGTCTTGCTGCTGTCTGGGTAACATTTACTCTGGTATTGACCGATTCCCTAGGACACAGTGTCCTTCATGGGAAATACTTGGTGAAAGTGTGGGGACACCACAGGGTTTTGACATGTGCCGCCACGTTCTAAAAAGATGTCTCCGGTTTTAGAGTAAAATTGGGTTAAGTTCTTCACTTCATGTCTTGCTTTGAATATTTCAAAGTTGAACAGCAGGACCTCTAGTAAAGGGTACGTTTGGTTTATATATGGCATCTCTTTTGCTATAGTTTTCTATCTGTGATGACCTCTGAAAGCCTAGTGTTAAGCTGCAGCACTGTGTGGGGTGGTGGCGAAGAGTCGAGCAAGTGCCAGATAAAAGGAAGTTCGGTCTGTGATACGTGCTCTAGAAGGAGATTTTGTATCCCTGGGTCCTCATCTCTCAGCCTCTCCTCTTTAGTTTCCTCTCTTCTCCCATGGAAGGAACAGGTCTTGTCTACCAGGTCCCGGGTAGAAATAGGCCATCATGATGGGCCTGCTCCATGGGCCCAGAGTAGCCAGATAACCAGGAGCCAATAATTCTTTCTTACTTTGAAGTTGATTAATTTATATATTTTGTCGCAGGGGTGCAAGGTTGACTCATCGACTGAGATCTCTGTTCATAGGAATGTCCTCCAGCCTATCAAAATCGGAACATGTGTATGTACTGTGGTAGTCTCAGGGCTGGAGGTGTGAGCTCTGCTTCCGGGAAAGCAGCTTGACCTAGAGGCTGACAGTGAAGGGAAGCTGCTCTTGGGTTCTTTCTGGGTTCTCCTGGAGATGCTGGGGTTCTTTGAAACACAAAGCCTCCCTCCCTCCCTCCCTCCCTCCCTCCCTCCCTCCCTCCCTCCCTCCCTCCCTTCCTTCCTTCCTTCCATTGCATGTTGAGTGGTTAGTGTCTACACAAAAGCAGCAAGACTAAACATGTGTATTCCTTCACAGAAGCCCAGAACGTGGCAGTTAGTTGGAGAGGATGGTGACGGGCACACATCAGCCTGAGGTCGATAACTTTGCAGGCAGATGGTGCCTGGACCTCAGAAGGATGTTAGCTGCATATACAATTGGCTCATGTCAGATAGCCTAAGGCCATGCCGCATGCTTTGCACTCAGGCCAGAGCATTTGATGGCAGGAGTTTGCAGCTGGTAGGCCAGCCTGACCACTCAGCTCTGTGCCCGACCTTTGCTTGACTCCGATGGGAATGCTCAGAAAATGTAACACGACATCCCTTTGGGTCCAGAATCAGAGTGTGTGTATTTGCTTTCAGAGGTTGGATGCTGTCATCTCTCTGTGGTCCTGTCAGTCTTGGCTGTTTGATCCAGTGTGTGTCTGCTGTGTTAGATACACCAGCAGCTGTTAACAAGGTAGTCATCTGACACCCCAGCCCCTTCCCCAAGCCTGGCCTAGCCAGTCAGGGAAGGGGAAACAGTGAGGAAGGCAAGTTCATGCTTATAGACCAAAGCTCCTTGGAGATCAGTGCCTCAAGTGTGAGCATGTGTTGCTACAACCCAGTAACTGTCATTGTCGTTTCAGGGTTCTAATATGGGCTTTAAACAGAGCCCTAGGAAAACTTCTTCTTATAAAATTTGAACCTTAATTGATTCATTTTTATTTTTGGTTTAATTAAAACCTTTTCATTTTACGTGTATGGCATTTTTCCTGAATGTGTCTCTGTGTACCATGAATGTGCCTGGCGCCTGCAGAGGCCAGAGTAGGGCATATGCTTCTGTGGAACTGGGGGTTAGACAGCTGTGAGCTGCCTCTGGGTTCTGGCAGTCAAACCTGGGTCCTCTGGGAGAGCAGCCAGAGCTCCAACCAGCGGAATCAGCTCTCCAGCCCCCTGATTCTTACTTTTTTTATGGTTTAAAATTAAGTAAAAACAAAATTAAAAGGCCTCTGTAAAAGATGATAGCATATATTTAGTTTGAACGATTCTAATAAAGAATTATACTTAATTCTGTTATCACTTAAAAGTACAAATGTTGGCATAAAACAGATCTTATTTTAGGCTTTGGGAAGCAGGGGACTTTCTAGCGCGAGTGACTTAGGTACATTTTCATTAATTTTAAAACAGAATACTTAAAATTATGGGTTTAAATCTCTTGTGCCCTTTCTATTTTTAAGAGGTAGGAACAAGCGTATACCTTGTTTCCTCCTGCAAGACTTCCAGAAATTCTCATAATGGAGGAGTATATTGGATGGATCATTTTCCCACTACCTAGAATGACCAAATGCTAATTTAAAATAAATACGTTTCTACATTTGGATCTTCAAAACAAGATGTCATTGAAAGACTCAATTGATTGGGCTACTCACATGAAGAAAAGATCATTGTGATGGCGTGTTTCGTGTATTAGAAAGCTTTCCTTAGAGCTTTTAGATACACCGATTGAGGAGAGATAGGTAAGAGGCTGCCCCAGCAGGGACCGGGACAAGGATGACAGCAATAGACTCACTAACACGTCAGGGGGAGAAGCCTAGGAGTCTCAACCCTAGGCATAGAACTCACACAGGCAACTAAGGGAAGTTGCGAACGGGAGACGTAGTCTTCCCCAGGGAGGAGCACAGTGGTTGTTATCCTATACCAAATGGTCAGCTCTGTGGAGAACACTTTACGGGCAAACTGTAACCGTTCTTATCAAACCAGAGAGATAGCCCGGTTCTGTGACACACAGCCTAAGTCAAGGCTGCTGGTGCATTATAGATGCTGGGTTTCTTGCAGTTCTTATTACATTCATTTATTTTTGTGGTTCTCAATCTCCCTAAGGCTGCAACCCTTTAATACAGTTCCTCATGGTGTGGTGACCCCCCCAGCCATAGAAAAACTCTATTGCTACTTCAACTGTAATTTCGTTACTGTTGTGAATTGTAAAATAAATATCTGATATGCAGGCTATCTGATATACAACCAAAGAGGTCATGACCCACAGATTGAGAATAGTATGTGCACGGAGGGAGCCACATGTATGTGCCTTTGCGCATGTGTGGGGTCGGAGGGTGACATACAGGAAGTTACCTCTTCCTACCATGTGGGACTTGGGACATTAAGCTCAGGCTGTCAGGACTGACAGCAGCACCCTTATCAACTGACTCACTGACTATCTCCTCACTGACTCATTTCGTACTAGAAGTGGGTATCCTGGGTCTTTTTCTTGCATCTGATAGCTTGCTTGTCTTGCTTATTCCTCTTCCCAAAACACCCCTTTGGGGACTTTCAGACTCAGTTTGTGAGTGAAGAAGTGACCCTGTGTGCATCTTACCAGGTTCTGGATTTGTTTCAGATGTCTTCAAATATCAGAACAAGACGGTCCTCGTGGACTTCTCCCTCCACCCCTTTACTCTGTAGATGATATCATGGACAGAAATTTTGGAATAGCATTCAACAGTGGAAGCAGGGCTGGATTGTGTGCCTACTCTGGACCGTGCTTGTGTGTACGTTGTGTTCTTCTGTGTGTGCGCTGTGTTCTTCTGTGGGTAATGTGGCTGAAAACACTACAGCTGCTATAACTAGTGGGGCCCTGCTGGAGTCTGACTTCCTGAACACTAGTTTCCTTCTCATGTTCCCTGGCTCAGTGTCTTTGCATCCAAGCATATGCCCTTGATATCACCTATCTGATTTTTTTTTTTTTTTTTTTTTTTTTTGCTTCCTTCCTGTCAGCGACATAGCGTGTCATCTAGCCAGGACTGAAATGGGTAGTGTTTTTATTAGCAGACCCGTATTTTCCGAGAAGTAGCTGTCTAAGAGGCCAACATGCACTTGTAGAATCAGCCTTAGGAAGATACAAAATGCTGCTTTCGTTTTCTCAGGTGAAATGATGAGATGCGAGCCATCCCCAAGCTGTGTGAGAGCAAGGCTTGGGCAGAGCCCAGAGTGCTTCCTTCTTTGTTGTAACTATCCTGGGCCCACGCCTGGATGCTTCTAGCCTCCTTACAATCGAATCTTCCAAGCTGACTGATTCAATCTGGTTTCTCTCGGCTTCTGACTGAATTGCTCTGCCTGGCTTCATGCTAACTTTGGCAATATGTTCTAATCTTCTGGCTCCTTTGCATTCTGTGGCTTGTTCAGTTTTCACCTGTGTCTAGCTTGTTCTCTCTGTAACCCGTCCCTGTAAAACTGTCCCAGTAAAACCGCCGTGCATACACAATGCCACCACCTACTACATTACCTTTTATTCTCTCTCCTGCTCTTAAGTAGCCTCTCTTCCTCTACTGTTTTTGTGTGAATTGAGTGTATCCTATCTCTGACTCATTCTGACAAATCTTTCTCTGATTTGTCACTTGTCTGCCCCTCAATTAGATGTCACTTTCAGCCATGGTTGCTTCCTTCTGCAAACTAACCTTATCATCATCCTTAGGGATTAAAGTTATATACTAAGGGCGGGTCTGTATTCCAGCCAGGTCCTACTGTAATCCAGGGTGTGTCTACATACCAGGTGGGTCATATCTTTGCATGTGATCCTTTCCCAGACCCACAATGTTGCTAGGTTAAGATTCCTCTACAAGAAGAGGCTGAGAAAGCACTCATTATAACCCTCAGAGGGAGCCCCCAAAACCAGAGCTGTGTATTAGACAAGATACGTTAAGAGGAAGAGATTCTTCATACAGCTTGCATAGTGTTTATTAAGAATATTCTATGCTGCCTTCATCCCGTATAGTCTGCTGTGGCTTTTAGACAACTTTCATTTTCTCAGGCACTGACAGTTTCTGATACGTTGCTCTGACTGCCAGTGCCAAGGAGCAGAGTCTCAATTGTGGTTCAAAGATGCTTTGAGCAGCTCTTTCGTCATTAGAAATACATTCTCTCAACCTTGCTGTTGAGAAATTGGACTTGTGGTTTGTCGAAAGTTTTTGTTTGTTTGCTAGCATTGAGACTGGGTCTTCCCATAGCCCACATGGACCTCAAATCTTTATCTTTCTGTCTCAACTTCCAGAAGGAGTTGAGACGCCAGACTCACCTTGAGAAGTGTGACATTGAGAGTTGTAAGCTTTCCCAGGTCAGCACTGTGCTGAGAACAGGGATTCCCCTGTATGAGGAACTTCAGTTGGATTCACTGAGGTTGACAGCAATAGCAGCAGAGAGTAGCAATAGTGGAAGGCCCCAAGGAGGCCAGGTGTGAAGAATGAAGAGTGGGAAGTGGGAACTATTTATGTTCTCAAAACAAAGCAAAGAAATGGTATACTGACGTAGATTTTTATTAAAAGTAGTGAGATTTTTAAAAAAAAACTAAGGAACCGGAAATCTGAACAGAATTTCTGGAGCAGTGGTTCTCAACCTGCTGAAAGCTATGACCCATTAGTACAGCTTCTCATGCTGTAGTGACCCCAACTATATAATTATTTTCGTTGCTACTTTGTAACTGAAATTTTGCTACTGTTATTATCCATAATGTAATGTGTTTCCCAGTCGTCTTAGGAGACCTCTCTGAATGGGTCATTTGACACCCCCCCCCCCCCTACACACACACAAAGGGGTCACAACCCGTAGGTTGAAAAACCAATACGCTAGAGGAAAAACTCTTTTTATAGGAACATAAACAGAGTTTTTGGGCAGAACCCCAGCGTAGGGAGAATGGAGACATGAAAATCAATGGCCACACTGGAAAGCTCTGTCTTCAGGTTAAATAAAGAATTGTGGCATGGGGCTAGTGGGGTTTGGGACATTGCAGCTCTGGTCAGGGTCTGGCCAGGCCAGCCGTTGTCTCAGCCTTGGCTCTGCAGGGTTTTCTGTGGCATCGTCATCCCTAGGCAAGGCAGTCTGGTTCTGGTTGAGAAATGGTTCCCACTCTGCACTTGTCCTCATCCTGAGTGCCCTCCGTGACCCATTTCCACAGGCTTGGCTCCTTCTAGATTCAACGTGACAGCAAGCTTGGGCTGGCCACTTATGTTTGTGCCCTGTGGGTCCAAGGGAGCAGGTAGTGCGTTTTAGCAAAGGCAGTTTCTCAGGACTGTTTTGTGAAGATGCTTATGGAAGGGATTACAACAGGCTGGAAATGAGAACAGGAGAACGCTGAGATTCTAGGGGCTCAGGAGGCAGGATGAGCATGACCAAGCTGAGCGCCGTCAGCTGTCCAGACTGAAGGGAAACAGTGCATCTGAGCTCTCCACCGTCCTAGGTCATGCACGCAGGCACAAGACAGCTGCCCTCATTCTTTTTTTCTTTTCTTTTTTTTTTTTCCGGAGCTGGGGACCGAACCCAGGGCCTTGCGCTTCCTAGGTAAGCACTCTACCACTGAGCTAAATCCCCAGCCCCAGCTGCCCTCATTCTTACATGACATTTAGGGGTTCCTGTTTATAAGATGGGGATGCTGTGCTTCTTCTGTCTCCCTCAGCTTTCTTGAGGTACTCTGTGGGGAACCAAAGAGAACCAAGTACCTCAGTCCTTACTCTGAACAAGTAGGGCAGGGAGATTTTTGCTCAGTGCCACACAGCCCCTTTGTGCTCTTGTCCCATTTGACCAACCCTTTGTTGTTTTTTTTTTCTTGTTTAAAGGAAATGCAAATTATTGATTTCAAAAGTCAAAGCAGGCAAAATGACCATGCATCTAAAGCAACACTGACAGAAAAAGCTGACATTGGAGCCAGGCTGTTTAAAATTCTAGCCCTACCACAGTCTTTCCAAGCTCAGTTTTCTCCTCTGCAAAGTGGGTGTTTTGTTGTGTTGTCACAGCACAGAATGAGGCAAGGTTATGCAAGTATCTGCAAGGCGAATGAGTGTCTAGGGGACTAAGAGTGTCTGCGGTCAACGGTAGTGGGCCTTAGGTTTCCTCTTTGTTAATTTGTATCCTTTGTAGGAAAACTCTCATGGAAGGAGACGCTCTACTTTTGTGATAGTCCCTGGGGGTTAGAGGGAGTGAGGGAAGGTGGAAGGGATAGAGGGAGGGATGGGAGGGGAGGGGGGAGGGTCGCAGGGAGGTGGGGGGGGTTGACTGAGTCAGTCATTCCCATTGGGAATTTGCTCGGTGCTGATTTCCTCATTGATGGCGGGAAACTGTCCAGCCAAGTACCCACCACTTGTGATGTAGGAACTGATAGACCTGCTCGCAGGTGCTGTGTAGCCTTGGGCAAGCCAGTCAACCTGTCTGTTTTCTATTGTGAGGATAGAATTAGCACACATCTCACTGGGCTGTGTGATCCCCCCCTGCCCCCCCAACCAAAATAAAGTAGTTTTGAGTTTAGAGGCCCAGAACCCTTAGAGCGGTGGCTGGCACACACTCTAAATAACTCTGAGTAACATTCTCATTGTTACAATGTTACTGCTGCTGTAACACCAATAAGGTCAAGATGAAAATAGGTTTTTTTTTCTTTTTTTTTCTTTTTTTAAAGATTTATTTATTTATTTTGTATATGAGTACACTGTAGCTGTCTTCAGACACACCAGAAGAGGGCATCGGATTCCATTACGGGTGGTTATGAGCCACCATGTGGTTGCTGGGATTTGAACTCAGGACCTTTGGAAGAGCAGTCGGTGCTCTTAACCACTGAGCCACCTCTCCAGCCCGAAAATAGGTTTAAAGAGATGCCTCCTTAGAGTAAAGCCTCTTGGATAAACAGTTGCAGGGCATCTTCATTCTTTCTGCGGGATTCCAGCTTTGAAAATGGTGAGCACATCCTTGTACCACTTAGGGTAGTCCTGATGGCCCTGCTCTCTCACACAGGCCTTCTCTGACACACAGCAGCACTCAGCTGGGGAAGGTGCTGAGGGTGTTGCCCTTAGGTTCCCTCACATAGAACATCTGCTCTCTCAACGTAATGCCTTCATGTGTTTACATTTCCAAGTGGAAGCTGGGTATTCCTGAGTGATGTTCATCTTTGGTGCAGAGCAGAGCATTTTTTTTTTTTTTAAGAAAAATATTTTTTGGGGTTGGGGATTTAGCTCAGTGGTAGAGCGCTTGCCTAGCAAGCACAAGGCCCTGGGTTCGGTCCCCAGCTCCAAAAAAAAGAAAAGAAAAAAAAAAGTATTTTTAGGTATGAAGGGCCTCTCTTATCAGTTTGGAGTAAACTCAATATGCATCAGAAGTGTGTACAAACTGGCTTGCTGTGGGGAAATGAAGGGGACTGGGTGGGATGTGGAACCTCCCCATGAAGAACAAAATAATAGATCCGTGCTTTTGAACTTACAGGCAGACTGGGCCTGGAGAGACGCTCAGTAGTTATGAATACTTGAGACTCTCTCAGAGGCCCCAGGTTCAATTCCCAGCTCCCATGCAGTAGCTCAAAACCATCTGTAGCTCCAGTTCCAGGCAATCCAGTGCCTTCTTCTGGTCTCTGCAGGTACCAGGCACATGTGTGGTGCACTGACATACATGCATGTAAAGTCAGTAAAATAGAGAAATAAAATTACAGACAAGTAGCTGAGTCTATATGTGGTTCCTCTAGCAAATCTAAGTTTCTTTTAGATAGATGGCTATTTTGAGGTGACAGATTATTACAATTCCAGATGCTTTGCTCATGCTTCAGGTTACGCAGGCAGCCCTGGGAGGGACTTTTCATCCACAGAAGTGCCAAACAGACAGTCTATCATTGATCCATTGTATCAGCCACTGCTTAGGGTTAACTGAATCAAAGACCTCCTCTTTGTGGATAGTGTCACAACCTCAGTGAGTACAGGATCTGTGCAGTAGAGACTAGCTGCCCAGTCCATGGCTGTCCAGTAGAGCACAGATGAGAATCTTGCAGCCTGCTTTTCACCTTGGGCATGATTACCTGTGAGTGTGTGCAGGGGTGCTGATGGGCTCTCTTATGTTCAGTGTATAGAGAACCCTGGCCTCCTCTGACACTATGTGTATCAATGGCTCAGTGTCCTGCCACCAAGTTCAAGTTTTTCTGTTTAGATTGCTTTGTTACTGCCTTTTAGAAGGATGTTTGTTTGAAAAGCTCGTGTGAATAATTTTCATGTTTTTTGGAGTATTTATCACTGACTATTAAATGAATAAGATGATAACTGTCCACGTGTTTTGAGTTTCTTGGTCGTCGTTTTGCTTTCTTGCTGTTTTTGTTTTCCCCTCATGTTGAGGCTTCCCTGCCTTTGTAAATCACCTGTAGATTGTTCTTCCTCCTCCTCTTGTTTTCTTTGCTTTTCTTTATCAGACTTTAGTGTTTTATATATTTGAGATTTGCATCGTAGTATTTTGGGATATGTATCCATAGTGAGGTGGTTACTATAGTAAAGCAAATTAACACATATTTGCTTCCATAGTGACTTTTTGTGACAAGGGCAGCAAAAAAAAAAAATCTCCTTGGTAAAAATTACTGTAGACTTGGCCCATGCACCCGGGTCAGTCCACCTCTCCCCCAACGTTGCCTTATTTCCTATCCTTGGTTATAGAATTCTACATATATATGTGAGATTGTATACTACTTCTTTTTTTTTTTTTTTTTTTTTTCTTTTTTCGGAGCTGGGGACCGAACCCAGGGCCTTGTGCTTCCTAGGCAAGCGCTCTACCACTGAGCTAAATCCCCAGCCCCTGTATACTACTTCTTTGTCTGCTCTATTTTACTTCGGAAGATGTCCTCCAGGGTCCCTGTTGTGGCGAAGGTTAGGATCTGGGTACCAGTTTCTTTTCTGGTTTCATGAACTGTGAGTTAGAGTCCTGGGTACAGTATCAGTGTAGCAATCAGACCATGATGCTTAGGTGATGAGACCTTGATGTAGTAGAATGACATGTCACGTGGTGAGCTAGCGTGGATGATCTGGTTGGCCCTCCTGCTGGCTGGGAGGCTGGCTGTGTGCCTGCCTGGGCTTCTGGAGTGTTTCACAGCCAAGCTCTTTAGTATAGTTTGCTGTTTTGAGTTATAGAATTCAGATGGGCTAGCTTAACTGCATTGATATACGAGACGTAAAACACTGAAAAGTTACTAAAATAACCCAAACAAACAAAAGGATTAACGCAGAAAACGGAGCTCTCGCCCTGCAGTTACCAGAAGCTACTCAGTCCAAATGGAAGAAAGTGGTCATTTTTATACGGACTGCTGCCACATTTCAGAACTTTGAAAGGCATCTGGGTTTGAAGTCCCCTCTCACATTTCTGTTACAGAGCAGAGGGTGACACTCTTGAGAGTTGAGGTGTCCTTCAGGAGGTAGGATCTCGCTCTCTGAGTTCGTGTGTCCAAGGCTGTAACCAGCTGCTTTGGAAATAGTTCTCTAGTGCTGGAATGATGAAGCATGTGCTGCCTCAACCTATTAAAAAGTTATTTTCCACAGCGATAGGCAAGCTGGATAAATAATTACTAGTGGGGCAGACTCCACGGGCAGAGTTCTACTTAGGGCAGTGTCCTGCACATGCAGCCCATGTTCCGAGATGTCCTCTTTACCTAGGAGTGGATATTGGAATTACAGGGTAAGGGCTGTGACCATGGTGAATCTACTTAAGTTCACGTAGAAAAAGTAAATGATTAGAAGAAACTTGTTGTTAGCTGGGTGTGGTGATGCATGCATGCCTTTAATCCTAGTTCTCAAGGGGCTGAGGCAGGAGAATCTCTATGAATTCCTGGCCAGTCTTGTCTTCTTGAGCTCCAGGCCAGCAGGAGCTACCCAGCAAGACTCTGACTCTCAAAGGAAAAGAAAGAAAACTGATTTTTTTTTTTTTTGGCAGCTGGGAGGAGGCTCTCTTCCACCCGGGGCAGAACTTGAACACTGGGAGACCTCAAAGCCTGCCTGCACAGTGATACACTGCTTCTAACAAGGCCACACCTCCTAAAAGTGCAACTTCCCATGGGCCAAGCATTCAAACCAGCACACCAACTTTATAACAATGACACAATAGATAAATGACTTACATAGTCACCGAAATTTGCACAAGTGGGGTTGATGCCAAGGACCAGTGTCGGCTTGGAGAGGGATTGTGAGCGAAGGGGAGCCTCATAACAAATGACTCAAAGTCAAATTGTGGCTATAAGCTGACAACCTATGTTCTGCTAGAGACAGATTTCCAGATTGAGCTCCTGTGCTCCTCCTGCTCTCTGTCTCTCTGTCTCTCTGTCTCTCTCTTTGTGTGTGTGTGTGTGTGTGTGTGTGTGTGTATTCTGCTTTCTGAGGCAGCTTTTTTTCTTGCTATTCTAAAAACTCTAGATAGCTCATCTGTCAGAGCACAAGCCCCACCTTTATTTACATATCAGGGTCCCTTTTGATTATCCTATGAATCAGCATCCCATGATCTCAGTCCCTTGATTTTTAGAAAGAGACAACAAGCACAAGACAATAAAATAGGTGGGTGGGACCGCACCTGAGATTATTACCATTCTGATCATGCCTGGGCCTAAATTTAGCTTTGTCCTAGGCTGACCCTGATCTCCGGAATCCACCTGCCTCTGTAAGCATAAACAAAAAGTTACCTGGGTGGGATCATGTCTTATCACCAGTCCCTAAATCTCTATCTCCTTCTTTAGTATTTTTCTGACAGCTGCCTCTGTTTAGATCTGTGAAGCTCCTTATACAATTCATATTGCCTCCTTATATTTTGCATAGTTGAGCAATGATTTATTTTTGAACTCATGATTTCAGCATTCTTTCCCACAGCCTTAAGAGCTGTCCTGAAGGTCACAGTGTTCTAGCATTTTGCTGAGACATTAGACACACTCTCACCTCAGGGACACATGCTGTCTCTGATTATCATGGAGTCATTAACCTTGGCAGAGAGGGCATTCTCAAAGGAGGAACATGAAAATATGTACATTGTACGAATAAGCCTCATGCCCACAGCAATCATCAACACTCATGGAGGCCCATACCCTGCTGGTTCAGTTCCAGGGACGAGGACCATGTCATGCTGTCCCTTACACATGGGCAAGCAGGACTTGGCAGCTTGACATTATATCATGTCTTAAAGACTGCTACTGTTGGGGTTCTCCACACCAGGTGGTTGGAAAAAGTAAGCGCTATTTATTTATTTATTTATTTATTTATTTATTTATTTATAGGGTCTTATCATGTAGTCTGTCCTGGTCTCCTAACCAAGTGCTTGGGATTACCAGTGTTGCCTATCATGTCTGGTCCCCCTCCCTCCCAGGACTTTGATTCTGTCCAGGAAAAACTTCATTTTAGTGATTTACCTTTCTTTTGAAATTCAGTACTGTGGATACAATAGTTCAAAGACATAGAGGCTTTAGGCTTTAATTCTTAGGTCTGAGCATACTTTGCCTGTTTCCCAGTGAATACTCCATCTTGTGTTAGTTATGAAAGACATGAAGATCGTACGAAAAGTGGTGTGCGTGTGGTGTAATCTCATCCTAGTTAATTACAAGTTTTAATTGCTGCCCCAGAACTTTACATTCCCTCAAACTAAAGTCCTTTTGAAAGCATAACACCGGAATTCTTAAAAAAAAAAAAAAAAAGACGAGTATATGCCAGCCGCGCAGTGGTCAGAATTAAGCGGTTGCCGTGATTCTAAAGCTCTGTCATGGTGTCTGTTCCGTATGCGTGGCAGTAATCCTCCAGACCCGCAGTCTTACTCAGTCGGACCCTCGCAGAAGCTGCCAGCCATGCGAAGGTTAGGCAGCCGTGTGTGGTTTGCTTGGGTGGATAGCTGCAGGCAAGATGGCAGGAGCGGAACTGTGCATAGCTGAGCCCTACTAAAGAGGGCTTGGCTGGTCAGTGGAATGCCGGGCAGCATTATGATGGGCATCTCCCCCAGCGTTTCAAATGAACGTCACCTGAGGCAGTTGTTAGAGCGTGGGTGACTCTGCTTACAGAGAAGACTTCCGGGAGACCTACAGAGTAGTGATCCTTTTGAGATGAGGAGTACTGAGCCGGTAAAACTAAGGTCCTTCTGATGCAAGGACAGAGTTTTGTTTATTTGGAACTAGAAGTATTTTAAGGGGACAGGGCAAATCAGCTGAACATTTTAAAATTGACTTTATTACGCGTAGTTATTTAGAACTTTTGCATGTGTATGTGGAGGATGGAGGCCCCTCTCCTTCCGCCATGGTAGTTACGGGGATTCAATTCAAGTGGTTAGGCTTGGTGGTGGTGCCGCTACCCACTGAGCCACCTTGCCAGCCTGAAACAGTTTTTGAATTCTGCCCAATGTATACAGCAGAGTAAAGAAGTTACAAGTCAAAGAATAACGGTAAAGGGTGTCATGTGTGAGCTGTGAGGAAGGGTGACAGATAAGCCGAGAGATTTATCTGGCAGTTTTCTTCAGCTAAACCAAAGGGTGTTACAGAGTACTGTTGACTGGCTGCATTGTCAGTCCCAAGATGGATGCCCGTACCCATAAAGGAGATCTAGCCAAGCTTGGTTGTACACATCTGGGATTCCAGCTCTCAGATGGCGGAGGCAGGAGGATTGGGAGTTCCAGGTCAATTTCCACATTTTGAGTTCGTAGGCTGCATACCTGCCTTTAAACAAATGAAAGAAAGGAGAGAAAACCTATCCTGTAATAAATACCTCCGAGAGTGTTTACATTTACATTTGAGGATAAGTATTTATGGCTGGTAAAACTGGAAGTCATTTGTCCCCAACCTCAAACAACTTGGAGAATTTAGTGTATCAAATGTATGTGAGTGGTGTCACGCATTTAGGGCTGGGGAAGGCTGCATTCTACCCATGTACACAGGCCTTCGTGTTTCCACCTGCAGAGATGCCATCCAGCTTCTCCAGGTTTGACTGCTGTATCCCTTGGGGCCATTGTCACAATCACGTGTATGAACTAAACCGCAAAGACTGCTGGGGAAGGCTAAGAGAGGAGTCAGAAGAGGCACCATGGTTGTGAGAAGAAATTACAGTCAAAAAAGATCCTGCCAGAGGACAGGGCTGAGGCTTAGCCTGTGGTCTGCAGCATAGAGCAATAAAGATCCTTCCCACGAACCTGGTTATTAAGTAACATATGCACCAAGTCCAGCAGCACTGAACGGGAGACAGCACTGAATGGGAGAGAGCTGCATGCTGGTTATTAAGTAACACAAGGGCCAGGGACCTCTACACCAAATCTGAATGGGAGAGAGCCGCTGATGCCCACCGAGGGCTCGAGGGCTCGTGGGGAAGAGTTAGCTGTGCTTCACCTTTTCCTCTCCTGTGTACCCAAGAGTGAGGGAGGGAAAGGGAGGAGATGGGTTAGGGCTCACATTTGACAGCAGAATCCAGCTCATGGCGAGTTGGCCACAGGGCAGGTGGGAGGGTCAGGACCACAGCTGACAGGCACCTGCACCTGTCTTCTATGGGATGCAGTTGTCAATCCTGTCACTCTTGCCAGACTGCCAGGGATGAGGTAAACTGTAACATGGGACTCCTGTTAAGGTCCTTCCAGGCTTTGCTTCTTTGTGGTCCTAGTTGAGTCAGGGAAGCAGAGTGTCACCTCACGGCCTCCTTTAGACACCAGTGAGGATTGGCTAGAATAAGTTGTTCTGTCTCGTGGGACATGAAATCCCTTCAGTTTTTTCCGTACTGTGTTGCACAACGGACGTTTGTTTATAACAGAGATGGCCTTTGCCAGGCAAAAAGCAAAATGGCCCCAAAGATGATTCTCTTGTGGAAATGGAGCCACAGGTGATTGGGCACACAGTTCCCCTAAGTGCCCAGCTTGTGGAAGATGGTTATACAGACTTCCCCTAAATTACCTGCCCCGATATGGCTGATGTCAGAATCACCATGTGGTTGTGCTTCCCGGGAGGGAATTTCAGATGCAGGGATGGATTAGCCCTCCTCTCAGCAGGGCACGGTTGGTCTGCCCTCCAGAGACTCCTGGAGCCAGAGGAAGGGGGAGGGATTCTCCGTTTAGAAGGGTTTAAAGGAAAGGTCAGATTCTTCACTTTGGAGGTCCTGTCATATTTTACGTGGTTACCAACCCCTGCTCCCGTGGCCGCCTCCCCTGTAAGGACTTTTCCATTTATGCATAACGTTAGCAAAAACAGGAAATACAAACCATCATCAAGGACCTTTTATTTTAGCTTTATATAAAATATTAGGAATAAAATAGTCAGGGCAAGTCAAGTACGTAGGGCTGCGGGAGAGCAGGCCTTTAGGCAGTAGCAGAACCACTTAATAACAGCAGAAAAGTTGACTGCAAAGTAAAGTCCACTCTTCAGTAGGACCACAGAGGGCAGGGGAAACCTTAGCTGAGGTCCTTACAGGTTGTCACGGCTGGGGTGTGCGATATCCCTACCGAGCTATTTGTTGGAATATGCTGTCCCATTGCTGGTTCTGTTTTGGGAGGTTTGGCGAGATGGAAGCCCAGGAGATGGGCCTGGTTGGAGGAAGTGGGTTTATAGGACCACGAGGCTTCCCGCCCAATCTCTGGCTACCACATCCCTCCATGGAACAAGGAGTCCTAGCCTCAAACCACACCATCCTCCCCTGCCATGCAGGATGCACCACAAGTCCTGCTTGCCCTAAATTGCTGTATGTGCATCTCTCTCTCTCTCTCTCTCTCTCTCTCTCTCTCTCTCTCTCTCTCTCTCTCTCTCTCTCTCTCTGTGTGTGTGTGTGTGTGTGTGTGTGTGTGTGTAGACAGACTCTGAGCTGATGTCTGATACCTAAGTCCATAATTCTTCCTAGTCTAGCTAGCATCCTGCAGCGAGGGTCTGTGCTCCTGGGGCTGGGATCACAAACTGTTGCCACTCCTGCCCCTTTCTGTGTGAGTGCTGGGACTCTGAACTCTGCTGGGCGTGCTTATAGGCCGGTACATTCCCCCCTGAGCCAGGTCTCCAGCCCCTAACCTGTTCCTGTCAGGTATTACATCCCAGCAAGGATGAAAGCACAGGTGAGTAGTGGACAGAGTGCTTAGCGGGAACTCTCGGGTACAGCCCCCAGCACCAAGCATGATATTAATCCCACATATATTACATGTGTATTCTGCATTTTCCATGGATTACCGGAGTGCATACAGTTACACCCGTGGTGCCTGTCTGCATATGCGTGTGAAGATCCTGCTCTTGTCGAGGGTATTCGTATCATTGACCATTTGGATTGGCTCAAGAGCAGAATATGAATCTGCTGTGGGAAGTTTGGCTGTGCCAGACACACATTGCAAGGAGCCAGGATGCTTTCAAACCCTCCTCTCCGTGTTTCTTCCTCAGCGTGGGAGAATAGATTTTCTCCCCAGAGCTCTCCAGAGTGAAGTAGCTAGTGAGGAAGGAAGTGTCCTGGCGGCCCTGCCGTCGGTCTGGAAGAGTGCGATATCGAACATGTGTTCATGCTCTGCTCTAACACCTTAGAGTCCATCGAAGGCTGTGCTCTCACACTAGGTGACGTCCAGGCCATGCGGCCGCTAGGGAATTCAAGGCAGCTCTGTTTCTTTGCTGTGCCTCTGGGCATTTACTTTACTGTGCATCACTGAATGGAAGACCGGAAAGGCTAAAACTTGGCTGATGTTTTTTATTTAATTCTGCCACAAATACAGGCATTAAACAAAATTAAACAATGAAAGCTGGAGACACCACCCCTCCCTGCACAGCAGGCCTTTCATTGAGGTACCCATGTAGTGCCCAGGCCCATCTGGAGCGCACAGCTCAAATGAGTCTCCTAATTCTCCAAGTAGCTGAGACTATAGATGGTGCCACTACTCATGGCTGAATGCAGTTTTTATCACTCATTTTCAGTGGTTTAAAAGGAGTTAAGGGGTCAGAGAGATGGGTGCTTGATGCTTACACATGATGACCTCAGTTCAGATCCCCAAATCCACACTTAAAAACTGCTTATCACTGTACCTATAATTTCAGCATGGTTGGAGAGCAGAGCAAAGGGGTCACTCAGGCTTTCTGGCCATCAGATTGGCCCTAGATTTAGTGAGACTGTTTCAAGAGAAGGAAGCTGACAGTGGAATATCTGAGGTTTCTTCCTAGCCTCTGCATACACCTGCATATACATATGTAACCCCCTCCAAATCTCCACTGAATCTTAAAAATAAGTAAGCCAAAAAGACTTAAACCTTGCAGGTACTTTAACTGATGTCCCGGCCCTATAAAATCTATGGCAGGATCACCATGGTCAGCGGTTCCTGTAGAATAGCAATGAGTGTTTCATATTTTTAGATCCCTTTAAGAGCCCTCGGTGGCCTCTCACGCCGACTTCATTATGCTCACTTAACATCCTTTTAATAAACGTGGAAACCGCCGCCACTCTGCAGACATTAGCGAGAGGACCACTTTAGTGCCGACGCACTGGATTGAAATGCTATGTTCTATTTTAGCGTTATTTTAAGAACATTTCCCATTGCTTTGGGAGGCTTGTACTGCCTCTCGTTGGCTAAACTCAGCCAAGGAATGTGTAGGAATCTGACGGTGAAGTGGGGTTGAGGGTATTTTCAAAATTTATTAATGGAAATTCTTAAAACGCTTCAGCAATAGAGAAAACAGTAGACTCCCTCCTCTCCCCTGAACCCCTAACTGAGTTTCTCAGAGCCCTCTCTGCCGGTCATTCTGCAGGGTCCCATATGGTAGATGGGTGCTTGCCGCTGTATGGTCACTGCTGCTTGTGTGGGTGCAGGTCTGCGCTGAGATGGGCCGAGCTAAGTGTCAGTACCACCCCTGAGGCAGCCCCTCCTTGGAGCTCCCGAGGAACTGTTCTCTGGCCTCAGTCTAGGTACTTTGTCTTCCGAGGCTGTATCTGTGGGGTCCCTTCTTTCTTCCTTTGTAACTCTTTAACAGCTTTAATAATTTGTTACTTTTGCCGTTTCCATCTGACCCCTTGCAGTCACTGTGAGTGGGGGGGACCCCCCACTAGGAGGACCCAGCAGGAAGGAACTCTCATCCATACTTGTTTGCTACTGTGTTTGCTACCTGTAGTTCGAATGCATTTGCTGTCTTTCTTTTTGTGATGTTGAGGGTTGAGCCCATGATGTTGTGCATAGCAGGCGAGTGCTTTACTCCTGAGTTACACCCTCAGGCCCTTATTTACTATCTTTAAAATCTTAAAATCTTTGAAAATGAATATAATATCCTACCGATAACATAAAAGAAATAGAAGGGAAATAATACCTTGTGATAAAATAATGTTACCCCTCCCCCCCTTCCACTCCTGGCGCTTAGGTGTTTATCAGACTAACCCACAAGCAGATGCAAACGAATCATCTCTGAACACATGCAGGCACGCACGCGTGTGAGGAATGTCGGCCCTGGCCACATCACAGTCCTACAAGTCACGAGGCAGGCCCTCCCTGAGTCTGTAGACGAAGCCCTGTCCCCCAGTGTCCAGCTCCTCCCACTCCTGGCCAAGCCTTTGCCCTGGAGTCCCCCATGCTCCCTGCCCCTTGCTCTAGTGCCTGCTCCACTAAGTTCACGAGCCCAAGAGTGTTTCCATCTTCGGTTCCCAATTCTACCCTCACACCTAGATCAGGACCAGGAGCTACAAGAGGTTCTGTTGGATGAGCAAATCCCTTTCTCCCTGTTCTCTGCTGCTCACCGACTCTTGAGCTCCATGGGCTTGTGAAGAGCAGTCTTGCTGACAGTTGTCTCCCAAACACTGTGTCTGCTGGGTCTCTGACCCTCGCTCCTTGTGTTGTGGAGTGAGGGAATGTACGTGAAGCGCCCCATGGCTTCAGAGTACCTCACTCGGCGGCGTGGGCATGTACACTAAACACTGTTTCAGTTAAGTCCTGAGGCAGACGCAGAGGCAGTCAACATGAAGACTGGGGGAGAGGTTTCTGTGGGGAGCTGACTGGTATTTGAAGCCTCCTGGGAGTCACATAGATCTGGGAAGAGCTACTGTTACTGTAAACTCTCATCAGTACTAATTCCTAAAAGATAGGAATACATTTTTGGTTGCTGCCATCATAACCCTATTTGCTGAAACAGCTTCTTGGTGTAAAGACTCACAGAGCAATAGAAATCCCTGAGGAGGCCTCCTAGTTTCTATTTCTAAGACTGGGTTTCCCTAAGTCATCCAGGCAGCTTGCTCATGCCATCCTCCTGCTTCAGCCACCCGAATGACTGGGACTGCTGGTGCCTATAGTGCCAGGCTAGACCGTCTGTGGTCCGTGCTGCAGGCTGCAGTGCAGTAACAGCTCACTTTGAAATGCCGAACCCAGAAAGACGATGCAGAAATGCTTTTGAGGAAGAAGAGGGACCACTCACACCGAACACGGCAACAGATTAGAGGCCACAAAGGGTAACAGTTTGCCCACTTCCCTGAGAGTGGTGGTTGGAAAATACCAGTCAGCAGCTCCATGCCACAGTATTCAGCAGCAGAGAGCATACAGTACGCCATCTTATTAAAAGATAACACAGCCTCCTTTTTTCAAGTTAAGAAATTGCAAAGAAGTAGTGTCCCAGATTGACAACCACTGAGAGCTATTTTCAGTAGACGGCTGGTCAATTTACTTTCTGCTTTTCCGTGCCAGAGACCAAACCCAAGGCCTTGTGCGTGCCAGGCAGGTGCTCTGCCATCCACCCACGTCTCCAGCCCCCGTCTTCCGAGACAGCGTCTCATTGTAGCTCAGGCTAGCTCACACTCATGACTCTCCTCTGCCGGGGTTTCCTGCACCACTATCCAGCAGGGTACTCTCTGCTGGCCTCTTCTCAGCATTGCTCTAAGGAAGAGTTTAAAGGGAAGATAGCAGGAGGTGCTTCGCTCGCCGCCACCTCAGTTCTTCAGAGTTTCTTCCACCATTGCGTTAGTCAATGTAGTGCAATAGTAAACAGTGCGGATCACAGGAATTGGGGAGGGGTCAGGAAGGTGTCTCATACCAGGGCTGTCAGTTCTGAGTCACGTTGTTATCTTAAGGCAATTAAAAAGGTTTCTTTCTTTCTTTTTTTTCATTTGTTTGTTTTTGGTTTTGGTCTACACGGGCTGCCTTCTATTTTGAATTTTTTTTTTTTGTTTCGTTTTTTAGTAAAAACTGGCCAGCAGTCCAAACAGACTCATCCTTGAATGCTCTAATCGTAAAATTACACTTTCAGAAAGCACTTCCACAAGTTGTCAGCTTGAGGATGAGAATGGAGAACTGGACCAGCCATGGGGGACTTGGCGTCCAGTAGGTGTGAGTCGTAGATACTGGCGGGTGTAAAGCTGGAGCGCTGATGTGATGAACTGAAAGCAGCGAAAACGGCTAATCTCTCTCGGTGCCTCAGAGCATGCTCTCTCTCGGTGCCTCAGAGCATGCTCTCTCTGGGTTTTCTGTACTGTTTATGGGTCTTAGGAGGAGAGGCGCATGCTAGGCTGGAAAAGAGGTGAGTGTGAGAGGGGTATAGGGGTTAAGTGTGGCCGGTTAGCTAGGTCCATACTTGGCTTGTGTGTGAACGCCTGGGATTCGAACTAAGGTCCTCATGCTTGCGTGACAGGTGGTCTGTTCGCTAAGCCCTTCTCCTCAAGCCTGGAAAAATGGGCTTTCAAAAAAGAAGGAGATGTAAGCCGAGAAGGATTATTAGCACAGTGTAAAGCACCAACCAGCACATCGCAAACACCCATCAGGCACACAACGGGGTTTCCTGCCTGCTAGGGAGACTGGAAGTCTGTGTCTCCACGGTTGAATGCTTGGTTGTTAGCATGCTGCCGTAGATACGCCACCAAATTAGAAACAGGAAAAGCAGCAGCAGAAAGACAGGCTCTGTGTAGCCCTGAGGGCGGGGCAAAGGCATGTTCTTGCATAGCACATTTCTGAGGGAAATAAGCCAGTTTTTCAGCGGGGAAACAACTTTTCATTTGGCTGTAATATTCCTTTGGGATGTCTTCGTGAATTCAATAAAACAAAAGTAAAGAAAAAAGCCTCTTCTGTTTGTGGGAATATATAATTAACCCATAGAAATTAGTGCCATCCAGTAATTACTGAAGAAAGAGGATTAAATGCTGGGATGAATAAAAATAGTCTGTGATATTGTTCTCCCTGGGATAAGATTGTAAGGCCTGTCAGTCATTCTGCATAAGGGTCTGGGCTGTTATTGGGTGGGCTGGGAATAGCACTCCCTGGTTCCCTATTACATAACAGCAGAGCAGAGCATGAAGGGGTGTGTGTGAGCGTGTGTGTGAGCGTGTGTGTGTGTGTGTGTGTGTGTGTGTGTGTGTGTGACAGAGAGAGAGAGACAGAGAGAGAGACAGACAGACAGAGAGACAGACAGACAGAGAGAGAGAGAGAGAGAGAGAGAGAGAGAGAGAGAGAGAGGAGAGAGAGAGAGAGAGGAGAGAGAGAGAGTGACTTTCGGTTGGGGATTTAGCTCAGTGGTAGAGCACTTGCCTAGGAAGCGCAAGGCCCTGGGTTCGGTCCCCAGCTCCGGAAAAAAAAAAATAAAGAAAAAGAAAAATTAGAGAGTGACTTTCCCCCATTCTCAGAGGGTGTGGAGTGAGGTGGAGTAGGACAGAGGGAAGTTAAGTTGCCTGGAGGTCGTATTTATAGCTAAATTGTGTTTTGAGTTTTCTTCCTTGCTGAAGAGGAAGCTCAGCAGTTAAGAGCGCATACCTTTCAAGTTTGGTCCCCAGTCATATCAGGAGGCTCACCACCACTTGTCACATCAGCTCTGTGGGATCCGAAGCCTCTGGCCTCTGTGGGTGTCTGCATTCACATATAGGTCTCCTACACACACACACACACACACACACACACACACACACACACACAGGGTGGGGAAGGACTGGTTTTTAATGACATAAGAGATAGAACTCAAGCTATCCCTGGTGTAAGGAAGGACTTCCCGGAGGAGAGACATACACTGAGGGAAGTGGCCACTTTTGGGGATCATGGGTCTAGCAGGTCGTTTATGATAGTGGCAGCAAGTCACAGGGTGCTCATGTGGAGAGGTGGAGCTTGAGGCCACTCCCAGGAAATGTCTGAGACCAGCACGAACAGGAAGCTGTGTTGGCACTGCCAAAGCTTGGGAAGACCTCGCACTTCCTCAGCTTTCTCCACTGCTCTGGTGAATGCGGGCAGCCTCTTTAGCTTCCCCCATTTAGAATGCTGAGGGACAGACATTTTCTCTCTCCAGTTTGACGGCATTTTAGAGAAAGACATCTTAAATTAAAGTCTGCACAGCTCAGGTTTAAGTTTTAGTTGACTACCCCCCCCTCCCCCGCCGACTCCCCCTCTCCCCTGGTCTATTGGACCCGATCTGTCTGCCTTGTCTAGGTCTCTTGTGTCTTTCTGTCCCTTAGTAATCAGCCCTTCTGGAATTTATCTCTGCCTCCAACTCCTTAGGGTGTAACCTTTTCATTTTCTCATGCCCTTCCGCATGTCCATCCTGATGTGGCCAGTTTGGTCCCCCTCCTGAGAGCTCTTCTCAGGTTATACCTTTGGCAGACACATTCTGAGTTTTCGAAAGCAAGCATTTACAAAAAGCTATGCATGTCTAAGAAACCATCTTTTCAGAGCTGAGGAGTTGCTTACCATTTTGTAAACAGTGTGGAGAGAGCCGTGAAGGTGCTCAGGGCAGTGTGCAGTGGCCAGCTGCCCCTTAGGCCTGCCCTCCCCTGCAAGCCGCTAGGCAGCCAGGAAACTGTTCCCAGAGGGCTGGGCAGCTGCTGTATTGCTCAGGGTTGGGTGGCATTCATGTTTTAAGTGATTAGGCTAGACAAACAAATAAACAAACAAGCAAACTAGTAACTACATAGTGTCAGTGAATCTCTATTACCAGAAAGCCCTCTGGGAGTCCTTGAAGAAAGGTATCTTAGTTTAGGCTCCGATGTGCATTCCATAGATTTCATTAGCTGGGACTGAGGGCAGGTGAAATGTAGCACAGTTTTATAATGACTTTGTGTTTGTCAGGAGACATTCTTACACACCAACAAATTGTTAAACTGCAAATTAGTTTGAGAAGTTTTTCTTTTTCTTTCCCATAGATGCTAAGCCAGTCTTTAAAATGTTTTGATTATCTTTTTGAAACTTCAAAACGAAACAAAACCAAAAACCGCTCAAACATTTCTTGATGATCCTGGGGCTTCCCTCCTCATCAACAAGCGGCCATTTTTCTGTTGTTTGTAGAAAAGTATTTTTGGAGGTAAGTCCTAGACCACCGAAGGTGTGAGCGCCAAGTGCATGCGCTCACACATATCAGATTCCAGCAAAAGCTGGAAACCCAGGCAGTGAACGTGGAGCTGTCTGTCTGTAGTAGCCTTTTGTAAGAAGGTTTGGCCAGCTCCTTTAGCTCTGACTGAACCCCTGGACCCTTTGCTCTGAGGGACCATGGCCTAGAAGCTTTTATCATTAGTGACATCCTGAAGCTGTTTTCAGCTGCATCAGCTTCCACAGAGACAATATGTGAGAGTGCTCTCTTCCTTTCTCTCCCCCTCCCCCACCTCCCTCTCTCTTCCCACCTCTCTGATAGTGCGGCCTCTTGCTATGTGATCTTGGTGGCTGATACTATGTAGCTCAGGCCAACTTTGTACTCCCAGAGATTCTCCTGACTCAGTTTCCTTTTTCAATTTTTTTTCTTAAAATGACATTTTAGATGTAAAAAGTTAGAGAAAAAGAAAAATGAATTTTATTAATTTAGCTTTAAAATTATAAAAACGATACATCCTCATTATGAAAAAGCCTTTATTGAGCCATTTTTCTATTTACTATGTAGCCCTAGAATCAAGCTTGACACATTGTATCTGCAATCAGTCACTGTTAAATTGAGGGAGAGCGCAATGGACCCAGGGGCTTTTGTAGCAGATTCCCTGTGGAAGTGAGGATGCAGCTTGACATCTGAAAACCAGTCTGTGGGTCAGAACTTGGGAGACTGGGTGTGCAGGGCGCGTTGTACTCGCTTCCTCTCTGAATCTCTGTAGTTAAATACATATCCAGGTCAGAAACCAGGAGACCATTATTACGTACAAATCTAGACGTAGAGACTTGTGTAGAAGTGATGGCTTAGTCACAGCTCACAAGTCTGCGTTATTGAACCCTGAACTTGACAAGTTGAAGCCACCTGCATTCTGTGGGCATGAGTTAACTCTGCAGTGGGCACGTGAGGTGTAAGAGGCACTGTTAGGTCTCATCTCTGTACACAGCCATATTTCACTCCACAGGGATGAATTCCTCTCACTCTTCATCCCATACCTTACTTCTCACTGGAGATTAATCTCCCTTCCATTCGTACATGCACAGAAGCCTTTCTGTCTTCAACCTCTCTTATTTTCTTTTTTATTTACTTTCTTCTGATTATAACTGAAAACCATGGCAGTTCCGTGTGAAGGAATTCATAACATGAATTTTACAGTTAAGCATAAGGCTTGGGTGCACTGTTCTTCAGTCTCCTGTGACATTTTCAGATGGTTACCTTAATACATTGAGGCTAAAAATGTGCCACATAACGATCATGCATCATCAGTCACAACAAGATGTAGGCACTAAAACCAGGTGTGTCAGACATTGCTGAGATAGGATTAGCATGTAAAAGGGAATTATGTCTTAGCATTTTCTGCATCGACACACATGCATTGGTTTCATTCACTTTACACATCATAATTTGTAGACTCGTTCAGCCAAATGGCTTTGGTTCATAACATTGACTATTCTGGAACATGCACTCTGTGTTTCAAATAATGAGCTTAGAAATTTCACTTTGAGAGGCACCCAGCACCTACTTTATAACTGGGTAATCTAGTCCACTCAGCATAGCCTTTCGTAACCAGCCTTGGAAGACTGGAGTTTTGCTCTGAAATCAATGTACTGTTGTCTGGGACGCAGAGGAGTGCTTTGAGGCCTCTCTACATGCTTCAGTGTTTCAAAGCAGGTTTTTAGAGAAAAATTAAACACCTTACACAGAAATTGAGAGAACCTCACAATCTCCCACACGTAGGAGCCACTACCAATTCTGAAAAGCACATCCTACTTCTGGAGAGTTCTGTGGAAGGGTGTAACGCCATTCAAAGCCTTTTCCTTTTCCTTTTCTCTTCTCTGGAGAAAGGTGGTGAAAGACATAGTTTCTAATTAAAAAATAAAGGCCAGTATTAACTTAATCTAAGGGGAGTCCAGTTTTATAGCGTTGCTTATTTTGGGTGTGAAAATGTTCGTCTTGTGGGTTCTGCTATCAGGAATGTTCCATTTGCTAGATGTTGATGACATGTTTTTATGACCACCAATTTTGTAAGTAATCCGCAGTCTGTTGAAGAAAATCAATCAAACTCCACAAACACGCTATCCTGTTCCTGTTTTAGTTTTGGATGAACACAACACATTGGGGCCACAGGGTCAATAGCAAAATCTTAAGGTATTGCTGCCCTGGTTCTGATTGAATAGTCCACAGCATCATTGTGCACTATTTCAGCAGTCCTGTTTTGTGCTTATACACAATTATACACGTTTATACATGTTTATACACGCATCACAACCTTCTGTTGACTCTGCCCCATGTGCTGTTAATTTGCAGCTGCTTATCAGAATGCCACAGAAATGACTTTATTTCATTTCTTTACTTGTGGTCACAAGCAGGCTCTTTTCAGCATCTCATGAAGCAGTTAATTCATCAACACTGGTGAATTAAGGTTTTTGATATGATGGTTGAAGGTTTCATTCTAACTCCAGTGAGGCATTTTTATGGCAGGATTATGTTTTTATTTTTATTAATTTTTTATTTTTTATTAATTATTTTATTTATTTTTATTATATATTTTAATAAAAATAAATAAAAACATTTATTTATTTTAAAGTTATAGTGTGTTGGAAACATGGATTTTACCTAAAATTAGCTTAGTTGAGACATTATTATCTTTGTGCATTAATGTGCTGTGGGTTCAAAATATGCTTTACTGTGAGCAGGTTCACCTGCTCGCATAGAAGGAAAGAGGGGGACGTAGTGAGAAGAAAGAGAAAACAGACTGACTGACCGAGTGGCTGACCGAGTGACTGACTGACTGACTGACTGAATGCTTGAGTGGATGAATGAATGAATGCATGAACACCCACTGGGGATAGAACCCAGGTCCTCGTCTGTGTTAGGCAAGCACTGTGCCCCTGGGCCCCACTCTAACCCCTCAGCCCCGTCTGCCCTCCTCTTGTGTGCCCCACAAAAAGGCATCAGCCAAGGACTAAGTTCCCACCAGCAGAGCATTACTACCTTAAAGTGATGGGAAGATGTGTGTGTAGGGAGCTCATCAGCTGTGTCTCTGTGAAGCTCTGTATCCGGTGGGGCCTGTTTTAAAAGAGAGGCTGTCCCGGAAGCTGTGCTGAGAACTTCACACAAGAAGATGGCAGGGCCGCGTGACTGCACAGAGCATTTGAAGACAAGGCAGCCGCCGAGTGTGCAGAACGGTTGTGATCCTCGGTGTCGAGAATTTCCTTCTGAGATGCTTCTAGAGGCTTCCTTCTTCTTGTCTGTCTTCCACTGTTTGGTTATGGCTTTGGAGTGGATACGTTTCCAAAGCAGGTTTCCTAAATTAATAATGTCCTGCTGCAGAAAAGCACCCCCTCCTTTTTTCCCTGTGAGTTGGGGAAGGAAGCTCTGAAAGACTGTGGTTTCACTTCGGACTTTTATCTCAGGTCCCTGTCCCCATGGTTAGATGACAAACATGAAAACTGCGGTTGGTAGTCAGGAAGTTCTATGTTAACATCACTGTAGCCACACAGCTTCGACGCTTACTTCGAGTTCACACTAACAGTGCGGCTAAGCTCCCCCGATGCACGGCTACATGTAAACTAGCAATCAAGGTGATGAGAACAGAAGCAGAACCGGGGTTGGAATTTGGAGAGAATAATTAAGCTGTGTTCACTGGCTAATTGTTTTCCTTAAGGTACTTCATGAAGATTCATTCTGGGAAGAAAAACCTGTCAAAAATATGAAGATATGTAGCTTTTAATCTCACAGTAATACTTGATTATCTGTTCCATTGATATAGAAGAACTGGTGGCTAGTTAGTAAGAAAATGTGTGTATATAAATGTGTGTGTATGTCTGTGTGTGTATGTGTCTCTGTGTGTGTGTCTGTGTGTGTCTCTTTGTGAATGTATCTGTGTGTGTGTATGTGTGTATATATGTGTCTTTCTGTGTGTGTGTGTGTCTGTGTGTCCGTGTGTGTCTGTGTGTGTGTGCGTGTGTGTGTATGCGTATAGTGTGTGTGATTGTTTATAGCATTAGAACATTGAAAGCAAACTGAATGATCTGTTAGTCCTGAAGTAGCCAGTTAGACTACAGTGCATTCATATGATGGGAACATCGGTGTTAGGTACCTGAGTTAGACCAGCAGTGTGGGAGGTTGTCTATAAAATCCCATTAAGGAAAAGGAAGGTCCAGAGAAAATTATGGCAGGAGATATTTTTTTTTCTTTTTTTTTTTTCGGAGCTGGGGACTGAACTCAGGGCCTTGAGCTTGCTAGGCAAGCGCTCTACCACTGAGCTAAATCCCCAACCCCGGCAGGAGATATTTTAATATATCTCGAAGTCATATTTTAAAAACACAAAACATTTCGCTATGTGATTTAAGGATTAACTCTCATGTTTTGTTGCATTTTTGCGTGTGGATGTGCACACATGAGTAACAGCAGCCACAGAGACCGAACGAGGGCACCAGATACCCCGGAGCTGGAGTTTCAGGCGATTGTGAGCTGCTGGAAATGGTTTATGGGAACAGAACTCAGGTCCTTTGGGAGAACAATAAGTGTTATTTGCTGAACCGTCTCTCCTCCCCCACCCCGTGTTTCCTCATCACTACATTGGCTGTGAAGTGATAAAGTCAGATACTCAAGAGACAGTTATCTGGTCTTATAGTTTTATTTGTGTTTGGGTGTATTAGGTATATAAATGAATATATGCATATAAGACTTATCAGAATATTAATGGAGATTATCTTAGATATTGGTAATATAGAAAGATGTTTATGTTTTTTCCTCACTTCCTTCTATTTGAATTTTCGAAGAAACCCATGGTTAGATAATGTTAAAGAAAGCTAAAGCTTTGTGGATCAAGGGATAAAAGGACAGTTAGGGATGACTGCCGGGTCTTTGCTGCCCACAAACAAACAAAGAACCAGTTCTGTGTCTCCAGTGTTAGCAGACTCAGAAAATATCCATGGGCCTCCGATTGTAATGTGCATCAGATTCATAAAGTTAAATATTTCTCTTGTAACGAATCCCTCAAACATTACCAGTTACTGTCAAAAATCAAGGTAGTGTATGTTCCAGAACCTTTGTCTGTAAAGCACACGGATACCAATCTAACAAGAGAGGGGTAGACTGGAGACTGACCCACATAAAAGTGACAGTCAGAGAGAAAGGACGCAGGCAAACACGTGGCAGCAAAGCATATTACTGTGTGTTAATAACATGAAGAAGTGCCGGTGTAGAAAGTGGGTGGGAAAAACAAGTGACGATGACTGTAAGCCGCACCAAGATGCCAGTGGGAATGGAGCAGTAGTTACCCATAATTGATGATAACTGAACGGAAGCTAGGAATGTATCTTACACACATGCACACATGTTCAATCCCAGGAGTTCCTTTCCCTGGGGGGCATAGCATGACACAGTGAATAAGAAAAACGATGTAACCTGTTTGTAATGTAGTGACGGGAAAGTTAGAACATGTAAAACCAAGATGACATCATGGTTTTTTGTTTTGTTTTTGTTTTTGTTTTTGTTTTTGTTTTTTTTTTTGTTTTTTCCTGCTAGCCTCAATCAGACTCATAGAGATCCGCCTGTCTCCTTCTCCCAAGAGCTGGGACTAAAGGTGTGTGCCACCACACCAAGCTAAGAGGACATTATGTTAAGAGCTGTCCAGTTGAGCCCTAATGACATAACAAATCACAAAGTAATTCTGTATGCCTATGGAAAACTTAGTGAAGTTAATCTAATGCTTAAAAATAATTAAGATCAGTAATTGGTTAGTAGTGTGTATATATGATTTTTACTTTTTAAAAATTATTATAGGACATTTTATTTTTAAAAAAATGTCTAGATGACTGCATATCAAAATTTAGTAATTTGGTGACTCAGACAGAGGCGGACACCCACAGCCAAACAGTGGATGGAATTCAGGGGACTCTTATGAAGAATAGAAGGAAGGATTGCAGCCCCTAAGGGGATAGGAACACCACAGGAAGACCAACAGAGTCAACTAGCCTGCATCCTTGGGGCTTTCAGAGACTGAATCACCAACCAGAGCGCATACAGTGGAGGGACCTAGGCGTCCTCACACATAGGTAGCAGATGTGCAGCTTGGCGTTCATGTGGGCCCCACAGCTGGAGCGGAGTCTATCCCAAAAGCTGTTCCCTGGACATGGGATATGCTCTTCTAGCTGCGCTGCCTTCTTTGGCCTCAGTGGGAGAGGAAGTGCCTAGCCCTGCAGAGACACATCAGTGCCAGGGTGGGAGAATACCCAGGGGGCCCCTACCAGCTCAGAGGAGAATGAGAAGGGGGAGGGGAAGGATTGTGGGAAAGAGTGACCAGGAGGAGGGGAGTGTGTGGGGTGTAAAGTGAATAAGTTACAAAATAATACTAATGAGTTAGTGAGGTGGATTGGGAAGCTGGAGAGATGGCTTGGTTAAGAGCTCTTACTGTTCTTGCAGAGGACCAAGTTTCACGTCCAGTACCCGTATCAGACAGCTTACAACTACCTGCAACTGCCTTCCCAGGGGATGCAAGCCCTCTGGCCTCCTCAGGCACGTGCACCGATGTGATGCCCATAAACTCACTCCGGAACACGCACATAGACATAAGTAAATTAAACCCACCTTTAACAAAAGTACTGTGACTCAGGCCACTCAGGTGACTCAGGCTAAAGCTGTTCGCTGCACAAACCTAAGAACTTCAATTCGTGAAACCGTGTGGAAAGAATGAAACATCCCTGAGTCCTCTGACTTCCACATTGCCTGTCATGGTATGTGTGCACAGTAGTCCGTCATGATTAAAAATCCAGAGTGACAACAATAATAAACAATTAATAATAAATAATTCCTGGGTCGTTTTCTTCCCCCTCTTGTATTTGATTGTTCTGAGAAAACTCCAAATTCTTAGTAACTACGCTACCAACATTTAAATAAATACATTTCCAAATTTATAAATCTCCCTCTCATAATTAGATTTAAAAAAAACATTATTTGATACATTAAGAAAAAGCTAGAAATTGTGTATTGAAGAGGAAGGTTAAGATGCTTTAAAACATTTATTAGGCACTTACTGTGTGTCCTTTCCTCGCTTACATTATCTGGCTAAGTGTTTGTTTATTTGCTAATTTAGTGACTTTATATTGGACATCTGTTGCTATGTTACAGTCCCAATAAACAGTCCCTTTTATAGGAAAGAAAATAGTCTCATAAATATAGCCTTTGGAAATCACACAGCTCGTTAAATGGAAAGCCGGGGTTAAATACAGCCAGAGCCATCAGGATTCTCTCTGTGAGTTGCTGACTCGGGGCTACCATGGCTGGTCTGCCAGCGGTCACCCGGCTGTCAGTAGGAAGAGCAGAAGCCGAAAGAATGTGTATCCTAATTCCGAGCTGATTCCAGAAATTGGGCGATTCCCAGCTACCAGCATAACCTGGCTGCACAGCTCTGCACTAAGCCACTAGGCCCAGGCTTGGGTTTTGCTGGTGATATTTCCTGCATTTCCTGACGCTGCCTGGGCGTCTTTAAGTCATGCAAGTGGACATCGGGCTCAAGGCTCCTTTTTCATTTACTCAACTTCCCCGTCAAATGAGATTTTTAAGCTAACTGGAAAGTCTGTATTTCTCCCAATTGAACAATAGCGTTACCCTGCATATTAAAGGGCAGAGCTGAACACAGGAGGCAGGAACCTGTAATTACGTGCAAAATGTTTTCAGTTGAGTCTGTTGGCATGCACACAAATGGCAAATTGAGGCTGCCCTTTGGAATGCTTACCAACGAACGACACTTCAGAAACTATTTCCAGCTTTCGGAGGAGTCTCAGAAATGCTGAATCAAACCAGAGAGAAAACTCTTCTCTGTTATGGAAGGCACTTGGTTCTTTGAGTTGTTTAGGAAAAGGTTTCCACAGAGGGTTTAAAATAAAGGGCTGTTCAACTGAAGGCGGGATATCGTCCAATAGAGAAATGTTGGCACTTCTGTTACGCCAGTGGGGGTTGCAGCCTGAATTGGGGCAGGCGACGCTGGTAGTGCCAGCCCAGGAGTGAGGTGCCAACCTCTTCTCTCTGGGACATGACCTGTGGGTTTTCTTGGCGTCTTCCTCTTGCCATTTCTTGCCCCCACCTTTTCGATAAGTTTGTAATAAACCCCCCAAGGCTATTGTGTCTTTTAGGTAGGGAATTTTAATTCTTACAAATTCGCTGTCTGGCGGAGTCCCTCAGAGTTCCGTCTGTCACCTTCTCTGTCCTTATTTCCCAGAGTCACACTGTTTTCTCAGCCCCCTTTCTCTGCTTCTCATTGGGATCCACCTGAATCCAGCACCTGAAACTTCCCTCCCCCAGACAGTGAGAGGCACAACATGTTCACTCCCTGATTACTGTTTGAGCATCATTAGCTGCTTCAGAGGAATGTAGAGTGATAACGAGTCAGTCCCTAGTCCTCAGGGAGCTTATGGTTGTAAAACACACACCTCAAGTGCGCACTTGCTTGGACCACACTCTTAGCACGAAGTCTGAAGACAGTGCAGCAGAGTGGGAGAGGTAGCATATCTTTGTTATGGGAGACGCTCACGTGTCTCACGTGACGTCTAGCCGTCCTGCCTTTATCCTGGAGGGAGGGTCCTCTCCTAGAATGCCTTCCTTTACTGGTCTTCACACACACCACCTCTTTCTTTCCTGTCTTTAGCAATGCTATGGCCGTGGCTTTGATACATCCTGCCTTGTTTTTTTAGAAAATTCATCTGGACTGATAGATAGCACTTAATATTCATGGCCTGAGAACAAGGTGGATTTTCGGGAAAAAATGTACCAGTCACAGCAGAACTCCGTACGATTGGTTTGTGGTGTCTGTAGACAATCATGTCTTTGTTGCATGTGGTTTGCAAGGATGACTAAGGACTAAGGCTCAACACTCAGCTCTCAGTAGGGGACATTAACCGAGATGGTTCCTGTGGTCCTCTAAAAATAAACTTTATTTCTGAGAGTCACCTTAGGGTCCCAGGGACATTGATGAGGAGAATGAAGAGTTTCTTTGTCTCCTATCCCCCCTCACCCACAGGTTTCCTCACTTTGATTTCCCACACCACAGTGATAACACTTCTTCATTGACACCTACCACCCCAAGTTCAGAGTTCACCTTGGAATCTGCTCTTAAAGGCCATAGCATCTGGGGATTTGAACAGATACATCATCCAACTGTAAATGATGCCATCTCTCTACCCACTGAATGTGTAAGGCAAGGTAATCACCGGCGTAGTATCTTGTGTTTGTTGGCTTGTATGCCCTGTGGGTTTCTCAAAGGGAGCGGCCACACAGATTATGAAAGAAAAACCTGATCAACTGTGACAATTGAAATAAAGGTGAGATTAATGGGAGTTACCACAAGGTTGGCTTAGCTTACAGAATTCCTTCATTCCCTTTTAGGAACTTACTCTCCGGCAGAATGAGAGAGGCCAGTACTGGTATTTGTTCAATAGGATGCTGTGAGTTACAGAGGACAAAGATCTCCTCTCATCTAATTTCCTGCCTGACTTTCAAAACAGAAAGTTCTGATCTACTAAACATTTTCTTTGTTTGTTGTTTTGTTTTGTTTTGGACCCTGATTATCCACCAGGCAAGGAGTAGGTGCCAGACTCATAGGGTACAGGAGATGCATGCCTCCCTAGAAGCAAATGTCCCGGAGAGTGACCTTACAGGAGGTTAGGGACAGTGTCTGAGACCTTGTAGCCTCCGGGCTGAGGACTCTGCTGTGGGTGTGAACAATGTAAGCCAGCAGGAGGGGGCTTTCTCTCGTCCATCACCCCTCAGTGCATTGGGAGCTGAGACATGGCTCCACCTTTCTTGGGCTCCCATGGCAGGCATGAGCCATCCCTGGAAACTTACTTAAAGACGTTATGGAGCCCTTATGGAGAGGATATTAAACGCTCAGCGCTAGATTGTCCAATATTCAGAGGATTAACTATGACCTCAGTGAGTTATTGGACTTCTCCAAGCTCAATTCTGTCTTCTGTAAAACGGAGATTAAAAAAAAAAATCCAGTTCTAATGAGATTCTTCTGCAGAGTTCCAGGGATAATGTATGTAAAACACCTGTGGCATTTCTGGGCTTATGCTGGGGAGAGAGAGAGAGAGAGAGAGAGAGAGAGAGAGAGAGAGCGCGCGCGAGCTCGAGCGCGCCAGCCAGCCAGCCAGTCAGCCAGCCGGGTCTGCAGCTGCATAGCCACCATGTAGTGCCACGGGCTCGATGTGACTAGAGAGGCTAGCATCATTCGCTTGGTTTAAATCAGAAACACGAGCATTTGTTCTAACTGCTGATCTTAAACTCACCAGCCATGTAGTTTGGTCTTTTGGTAGGTTAAATCTTTTATCTTTCCTAGTGTTTTGAATTTATTGACATTGCTTTCACTTGCATTTTTTTTTTAAGTTTTCATATTTCTGTATGTACGTAAAACATTACTGTATGGTGGCTGGCTTCTTGGTCAGACTTGTAGTTCAGATGTATTATTTTGCAAAACATTTTGATCCAGGAGTGAAATTGCCGGCCAGGCGTCTTTTGTGTGTGTGTGTGTGTGTGTGTGTGTGTGTGTGTGTGTGTGTGTGTGTGTGTGTGTATGTGTGTGTGTATGTATGTGTGTGTATGTGTGTGTGTGTATGTGTGTATGTATGTGTATGTGCGTGTGTGTGTATGTGTGTGTGTATGTGTGTGTGTATGTGTGTGTGTGTGTGTGTGTGTGTGTGTGTGATGAGTAAAGCACTCGTGTGGTTGATTCAGGGGTTGCTCAGGAACACGTTACCTGTTTCTTGTTCAGTCTGCAGCCCTGGCACCATGTTGCTTTTATAACAGTTACCTCAGTAGAGGTCGCAATCCTCTCAAATAGGCCACCCCTATCTATGGCCAGCTGAAAACATTGATCTTTAAAATGTCACTCATTCATATATCCATACCCACCCAGAAATGCGGAAGGTAAAATTTAGCCCAGGTGCACCCATTTTATTGATAGTATTGATAGGAGTCACACCCTGTATCAGGAAAAGGAAGGGGGGAAGAACAGGAAAAAATTTCTTTTAGGGGAAAAAGACTCCAGTGTTGATGAGCATTTCATCAAAAATTGGTTCTAGTTTTTATTTCTCTTGGTTTATCTTTGTCTTTGCTCTGGACTAGGGGGATTAAATGGCACCCTTCGGAGCTCTGGTGGGCAAAGAGGGGAATCTAGGGCTGCTTGTGGAGGAATTGTCAGCTCACGAAAGCAAAACTACAGACTTTATGAAGTTCTGTGAAGTCAGGTTCGAGCCCCTTCAAGGAGGGAACGTGGGTGGCTCCGTTCCTAAAATTCATCATTGCCCTATTGGGATGGTTCCAGACCTTCTCTGGGGACATCGGGAGGCAATGCCTCCCATCACAGAGGAAGGAAGAGCTGCACTGCCAACAGGACTGTCTCCCGGACTGCGAGGTCCGTTGCTGCTTAAGAGAATGCTGTGTTCCAGTGGGAGGCTTGAGCTCTGTGAGGTGACAGTCACCGTGTGCCGTGTCAGTCGCCGTCTTGTGCGTTAGGGCAGATGCAGAACAAAATGACCCTGGACCTGTGGTGCACATTACATGCTGAACGTTCCTCTAGGTGCCCTCAGGAGCCAGGGCAGGGTGCACCTAATCAGGCTTAGGGCGTTGAGCTTCTAATTGGCAAGTCATTTGGGACTCTGTTTTCAAAATCAGGTTTGCAAGTGACAGAAAATGAACCATTTTAGTCAAGACGGGGACATCCAGGTGTTGCTGCAGCCAGAGACTCAGGACGCCCGCTTCAGGACGCCCCCTTTGCTCTATGGCGTGTGCTCCGAGCTCCGCTGATCTTTACCCTTGAAGCAGCGAGATAACCCAGAAGGCCCTGCTTTTCCTTCCTATCACCGAGTCCAGCCGGGCAGACGCTTCCCTGTGAGAATCCAGACCTTAGGCATGACAGTAGCTGGCCCAGTTGGATTTCATGTCTGCCCCAGAATCGGCCACTATGGTCTCAGTGGACAGGGTCGTTTATTGTCTGAATGCAGGTCAAGTTCCAGCCCCCGGGGTAGGCTGGGTCAGGATTCAGAAAGGGGCTGGTGCACCAGGTGGACTGTGGGAAGCTTTTCCTAGCTGAGTAGATGCTGAGCAGGCCAGCTGGGGTCTAGGAGCTGGGATTCAAGGGAAAAGCACAACATCGAAACAGAACACTCAGGCCTTTGTACAGCACACATTAGGTGCGGAGAGGACTGGGGTCATGGAGCCATTCGAAGTTCATAGAGAAGACAGATGTAATTTTGCTTTGGCTCTCCCAGGATGGTAACATCCATCAGTTAGTATTAGAATCCACGATGTCTATTGCAGCCCCTTCTGACCCTCCTGTGAAATGTTCCAATGGAACAGTGCAACCCTACGTAAAAGACCGTGCCCTTAAGACCACAGATTTCTTAAAGTATTGTACCATTTTGAGTGGCTGGGGAGTGGTCTAACAGAAGTCCATGAGTGAGAGCTGGTACAGATGCATGCTGGGATACCCACCCAGTCTCGTTCACCATTCATAAATGGCTGCAGAGCACCCACTCATCACCACGATTCGGAGAAAGTTTTTTTTAAAAATATTTATTTATTTAATATTAGTACACTGTAGCTGTCTTCAGCCACACCAGAGGGGAGGGCATCAGATCCCATTAGAGATGGTTGTAAGCCACCATGTGGTTGCTGGGAATTGAACTCAGGATCTCTGGAAGAGCAGTCAGTGCTCTTAACCTCTGAGCCATCCCTCCAGCCCCTCGGAGAAAGTTTTAAGGAGATAAACCAAGCTACAGCATGGCTTACGACCCGAGCTCAGCCATCTGCAGACTTCTTCAGAGTGCCAAAGCCTACTCAGAAGATAAGCAGTTGCTTCTGCTCTGCTTACCTATACTTCCAAAACAGAACTCAGACCACACAGCCGTCACCCTGTGAAAGATGAGCCTGCGTTAGAAGCATGGAGCATTCGGCTTCTGCGGGGCCACCTAGAAGGCACGGCGACTGTCACAAATCAAGGTTTTAGCCTAGAAAATGGTCTCCATCCAATCACACAGGAGCAGTGACTGGTGTAGTAAAATGAGAACTTAGGCGTCCTTGAGAGTCTCAGGACTATGCCTTATCAGTACGATGCAGTCTTTCCTTGCTCCTTGGTCCCTCCCTACTCCAGCTCCCCTCAGAAGCATCCCTTTCTGCCCCATCCCCCAGCCTGTCATCTTTCCTCTCTCCCCTGAGGCACTAGCTCTCTTCTGTCTCTGTATTTTTTTTTCTGGTAGACCCCATGATCCACTTTTGCCATAGATTTCTTTATTTGAGATTTGACAAGTGTCACCTCACAAGGCTTTCTTTCAGATCTCCTACAACACCTTGTGACACTATAATTCCCAATTAAAACAGGAAGACAGACCTGAACGCGTGCTAGCTTATATTGATTCCAGTATTCAGCACACTGCAACAGGAGGATTTGCAAGTTCAAGGACAGCCTGGTCTACCAATGAGGCCCAGGACAGCCTATGTACATATTGGGACCTTGTTAGAAAAGATAAAAAGATATGGCCAAGGAGTCTGGTCCTTGCTGCCTCACTCCTGAGGGAGGGTTTGTCCAGAGCAAGCAGGAAGGTCACGTCGTGCTGGAAATTACGTGGAAGCTTTAAAACTTGGAAGACTTTGCTTCTCAGAGACAGTCAGTTCTGTTGAGTCTCATAAGCTACCTTCATTCCCACTGCCTTTATAGTGGTGATGTATGAGGGACGCAGAGGCCAGTTCTCGGCCGGCCTGGGCTGCATAGTGAGACCTCGTCTCCAACATAAATATTAGAATAAAAGGAGTAGAACCTGTTAATGTGGGCCCAGGTTACGAAGGTGATGTTAAGGAGTCTCGTTTGGGATCCTTGTCTACCCCCAGACTCCGTGTTGGCACTTCCTTCTCCTTTCCCATTATGTTCTTGGAAAGTGAGAGCTGTGTTTTCCATTTTCTCAAGAGTTAATCCTCTCCTAGGGCAAAGCTCAAAACGGGTGGAATGACCAGCCCTGAGGAAATAAAGTCATTTCTTCTCCAGGAACATTCATTGTCTTAGCATCTCTGGAAATACTTATGTGATTCTTTTTTTTTTTTTTCTGAAAATTTTACTATAACATCTGTTTTTACAGTTAAATTGGAATTATTAATGGCCTTGGGCATCTGTGCCCGGCAAAATCATTTACCATTCCAGAAACCCTCACTGTGGGGTTCCCTTCCTGCTCATTTTTGTATCATGGCTGGGCGGTAGGCGGGGACACTGAACTCACTGGTCCAGAAGCCGGTGACTTCTTACAGAGATGCCTGGGCATGTCCGAAACCACAGCTGCTTCCTCCTCATGGGAATTCGGACCCACAGATCAGCAGTCACTCAGAACCCAGACTCTGCTGAAGGCCTTCTCTGCTGTCGACAATGAACGTGAGCCCGGCTCTGCGGACGCTTACTGGTCCCAGTGCTATGGCGGCTTACTGGTCCGCAGCACTTGGGAGGCTGGAACAGGGACAGTTCTGGAGACACACATTCAAAACCAGTCACGGCACAATAGCGAGACCTCATTTCAAAGCCAAACACCCAAATATCAAACCCACAACAAAAGCCAGTCCAGGTGAAAATCTCAACATAGGATCCTGGGGCAGAGTCACCACAGGGTGCCATAGCCCACTGAACTGTATCTGTGGCACCGAATGCAAGATAAGACGGTGCCGCCCCCCTCCCCCCCCAGCCTTTGTTGCCAAAGGGCTTATGGAGATCAGAAAGAGGCATGTAGGAGCTCAAGAGCACTGTGGCCTGGGGACTGAGGTGTCCTCATCAGGAACTTGGGAAGGAAATGGCTTCCCCTGGGGGAATGGAGAATTTGACCTTTGACCTCCTTCATTCCTTGTCACCTGCTCCAATGTCTGAGGCTTTCCTCATTTTCTGTGTGTCCCTTCTTATCTCTTCCGTCAAACAGGCATGTCTGTGAAGTGGCCCTGAGCTAATTAACCGTGTGATTCATAACCCCAGGGATGGGCCTTGCTCTGGAGCACGTTTTTCAGTTGGGATTTTTGTTTGAAATAACGTTCACTGGATAAATGCTATTTCCCGGTTCTCTGGGGTGCACACAGGAGCGGTAACCAGATCAGTAACGAGTTTACTGGTCAGGAAGATGGACTCTTTCCATGAGTTAATACACACTGGCTGTTATAAAAGTAATTATTACCAGATTATGAAATAATGGCTTAGTGATTTATTTTTTAAATCACAGATACTTAAACCTTCCAATTTCACCAATTTCATAGAGTTGCTACAGCCATGTCACTTCAAAGACATCATTTCCCAGAAGTATTGTCCCCCCGGAAGGCCATAGTTACTGCATGGGACAGATAAGAGTTGTCTTGGTAGCTTATAAACTCATGGATGTTAATTACTGTCTGTTCAGCACACATCGAGCCCTGTGTCACTGTGAGTTCAGTTATAGAAATCAGAGTCTGTGGAGGAAAACTCCTGACTTGAGCCTCCGGCTTCCACAGCTCTATGCACAGACCTTCACACACAGATGAACACATGCTCACACAGTAATCAGCACATACATACATGAGTTACAGAACATGCAAGACATTTTTTCTTTAATATCAGCACTATGTTGATGTACAAATGAGGTGGTACTTAAGTGAGAGGGAACCAGAAACTCTCTTTTATAAGTAACCTCGATAACACTGAGGTGAGAGCTGTCTTGTGCTGCTGTGGTATGTTCTGTGGAGAGGCATGTAGGGCTGATACTCCTCTCTCCACTTTGGGGTTTTACAGTCGCCTGTAAATTTCCGTGACAGGTTGTCAGGTCACCTGTGTCCAAGGAATCCCTAAAGGGTTGGAAATTGGGGAGTGCCATTTGTGCAGGAGGAATAACCTAGAAAGGTTTGGGACACAGTCATGGACTCAGACGCGTTTATGGACTGAGGGAGGGAGAGTAAAACATACAGAAGTGAGTCTTGAACAGATTCTAAGGTGTCCCACCCTGTGCAGGGAGGGCCCTTCTGTGACGGCGAGGGGAGGGGAGCGTGATATGATTGGCCGTGTGGACTGAAGGAAGTGACCTGCATCACTCACGGAGGGGACTGCTCTGCATGGCTGTCCCTCCTACATCACTCACTGAGGGGACTGCTCTGCATGGCTGTCCCTCCTACATCACTCACTGAGGGGACTACTCTGCATGGTTGTCCCTCCTACAGGGCTGCCCCTGCAGCTGACATGCCATGCATGTGAGGGTGAGCCGGCTTGTCATGCTGTTGGGTTGGCCATTAGCAATCTGTGCGTTTTTTCATCTCCTTCTTCCTCATAGGTGTGTATCAACTCCCTAGGGACATCACTAACAGCTGGAGGCCAGGGCTCCTGTGCCCTCAGACTGCTGTCTGGCCATCTACCCAGTCTCCACTGCAGGGTGGCCTCTCTGGGAGAGAGCACTGACTACACATCTTGACCCATGGTATCGTCCCCCCAAATTCAGCAGTAACTTTAGTCACTGTCCTTCTGCATAGAGGAGAGTCCATGGGACAGTCCCGTGGATAGCTTAAGAACGTGAACTTTATGGTGTCCCACGTCTGCAGGCTGAGAGGAGAGAATCAGAAGGTCGAAGGTTGCCTGTGGTGGGGACTTGGTCTCCGTGCAACAAAAAGTCGGGAGGTAAACTTTAAACAGTAAAGAAACTTTGTTTTTTTCTTTTTCTTTTTTTTTTTTTTTGAGTAGGAAAAATACAGCCTGACGACCAAGAGCCTTGCAAACATTTATAGACCCATCTGATAAAGGAGTACCGGAAAATGTTAAATTATTCATAAGTTGCCTGATAACTAGTAAATAAATGCATGACGGAACATTTAGAATTTGGCACAGCCTTCGAGAGAAGCCATTAAACAAATGTATTGTGCAAGAACAAAAGGCTTTAGTGAATTTTTTACTCTGATAAATTGGACGGCAGACAGCTAAACCCCAATTAAAGCTACAAGTGAACATATCACAGCGATCTAATTAGTGAATTATCTTATTAGGGCCAATTGACTTAAAAAAAAAAAACAGCAACTATTTTTTGAGGGAGCGGAGAGGACTGGTTCTCTCGAAAGTGAGACGCTGCCTGGAGTTTGCTTGCTGCCCCCAGGCGTATGACGACTCATCCTCAGCCAGAGTCTGATCCTCAGAGATAACCCTCTGGATTGCTTGCTTTCTGCTTAAGGACCGTGCACAGTCTCTAGCCTTTATAGGGCAAATTGAGCTCTCACAGACTTTGTGGTCTGGCCGGGCCACTTCTTGCTCATTAGATCTGGAGTGTGTTTTAAATAGCTACATTCAATTAGACTCGTTGCCTGGGAGCATGTGAGGAAAATGCTCCTCTCGCAGACCACAAGAGCAGGGGGGAAGGTTTTATGTTGGATTGTGGTTAATCTGCTTTCGGTACTTCCTGGAGAGGAGCAGCTTAAGTAAAGATCACGTGATGGGGTTTCTTCCATAAAAATCAAAGATATGTTGTGAAGCAACGGGGCAGTCACATATTCATGACTGTTTCTGCATTCTGGGTGGAAACACTGGGAACAGATAAAACGTGGTTGAATACTTTCCAAGGCATTCGTAAAAATTGGAATATGAGGAATAATGAGAAGCGGAACCGAGGGGTGGGGGACACCCCGTGGGGCAGGGACACCTCTCTTCTGGGGTCTTCTGTGAGAAGGTAATAACCCAAGGCCCGGGTAATTATCCACAGAGTTAAGGAATTAGCCATCTCTCCGGCATCTTTTTTTTCTAAGTATTTTCTATGCTTCATGTTGATTGTTACACATTTAAATTTTTTTTCTTAACGTGTGTATCATAAGATAGAGTCTTTGAGAGGAGAGGGAAAAAAAACCCAGCTAAATAAGCGCCTGGATCATGTGATGTCACTGTGGAGGGAGGCCAACAGGAAGTTTGGGCAGGGCCACAGTTTTCCCGGAAGGCTTGGAGGATGAAGAGAATCGGACTGGACTGCAGCAGTCTTGAAGGGTGTGCAGGCTCCCGGGAGTTCTGAGGACTGTGGACTGGACATGCCTTCTGGAAGAGAGCCATGCCTTCCAAGGCTTGCTTAGGATTTTGGTTTTCTACGTACTTTTCCTGGAACCCCTCTCTTCTTTTCACAAGTGGTATCTGTTGACCCTTCCATGCCTCCAGGCCTGATGCTGGATCCTCTCCACAGGGTGCTCCTGGCCCCACAGGAGTTCATGTGGTCATGGGGGGTTACTTATGGGTTGCTTCACTTGGAGCTCCTTCCATGGACCAGAGGAGCAGAAAATCTCCACCATCCCCGGTGTCGGTTAGGGGTGTGTCTCTTAACACCTGAGACAAAAATGAGGAATGTGGTGGAGGGAAGAAGAGTTCTGGGCCAGCTGCCACCCTAGCCATCTGATCTTCTTAGTGAATGTGGGCTGCAGCTTCGCCCCTCTCCCCCCCACTTGCTGCCCAGCACGGTGTGTAGAGCAGATGAGTCTCACACAGGGTGTAAGGTAGGGAGTCCGAGGGTGGCCACCTCCCACCGCCTCCCTCGCTCTCTATTTTCTTATCTGTGCCTGTGCTTCCGCTCTGTCCCTGCCAATTTTCTTGAAATGATGACGGGTTTACTTTAAGACAGGGCAGGAAACACACATTACCATCTAGATATGGAATTATCTAGAAAGACTTAGAATCTTAGGCTCCTGCCCCCTGCTGTGCTACTGAAAGTTCCCTGTGGCCTAGAGCCCATGAGATAATTAATAATGATAATATAAATATTTATATAATGAAACGATATATTATTATATTTACTACTATATTACAGAAGGCGTTATAGTTACCATTCTGCTCTTTTTTTTTTTTGGTTCTTTTTTTCCGGAGCTGGGGACCGAACCCAGGGCCCTGCGCTTCCTAGGTAAGCGCTCTACCACTGAGCTAAATCCCCACCCCCACCATTCTGCTCTTAGCGTCTCTTAGCTTCTTGTTTGACGATCGTTGGAATGTCTATAATAAATACTTAGTTTATTTTTCTGTGGGAAAATGTCCCTTGGTCATCCAGGTGACCACCTGGTCAACATGCCGCTTTTCTGCCCACTGATTCTTTTCTGTGAGAAGAGTTGGGCTTTACTTGCTCTACCAAGGTCAAAGACAGTGATCTCAGCCCATTCACCTTAGGAAATGACCTAGTTAGGCCCCACTGTGTCCCTTCAGTAAGTGGTTAAAAGTGGGTCAGACCTGGCTATACTACTCAACAGGGGGGCTACACGGAGCTCCCTTCCCATCCTCGGAGGACCACCCCTGTTCCTCAGACACTGCCTCAACCACATGGGGAAAGGACAGCCTCCGCCACTTCTAGTGTGGCACAGGTACTGTAGCTCTGGGCAACAGAGCACACTCCAGAAGTGAGGTGGTCTTGGTTTTGTGCCATTCAAACCAGTTGGCTTCCTGTCTCTCAGGAAGGTTGCCTGTGAGACAAAGTGTGTGCACTGTAATCTGTCACCTTTGAGAGGAGAATGACCTGAGGAGACACCAAGGTTGTCTGTATGCTGTTTTCATGAGACAGAAGAACAAGACCTCGGTGACGAAGTGTCCAGATTCTCCTTGATAAGAATGTAGACCGAGGTCTCAGCCCCCCCTCCAGTCATTTTGCTTTCTTTCTGGCCACGTTTGGGAACTAGGGCTGAGAGACACCTCATCAGGCCAGAGGTTTGATTGAGCCTTCCTTCAGCAGAGCAGACTGCTCTTTCCCCAGCCATTCAAGCTGTCTCTAGTGCATGACTGGGTTCCCTGGTTTGCCTGGGTTGGTGGGGTTTTAACACTACAGCAGATGGGCTCACTGTTTCAAGACATTTTCTACTTACAATTTGCAGCAAAGTTTATGATGTTATCTTCTACACGAGTATCCCAGAAAAATGAATCCCAAGCTCTGGTAAACAAGGCTCTGTGGGATTTGCTGGAGGATTTGGAGTGCTAAGGCACATCTGGAGATTAACAAGCAGTTGTTGTTCTCATTCTGCAGTTAGGGGAAGTTGTGCTCCTCCCACCATACACGGTGACTTTTTCATTTATAAAACATTGATGGTTTGATAGCGGTAGTCTGGGTCCACCCTCCCCTCTTCCCCCATTTCTTTTGATTCAGGGTCTCACTGTGTAGCCCCACCTAACAGAGAACTCTATGAAGAGCTCACTGTGAAGGCCAGCTCCATTCTTGCTGGTTTCATTTCCCCATGCTGGTTTATGGTCCTAGCTTAGGATCTCTTCCAGGTTCCCTAAGGAGTTAGACTTCTTCTATGAACTAAACAAGAGCCCTTGGTTAATTCATTCTTTTCCTGAGATGGAGTCATGAACAACCTTCTCTGTCAAAAGACAGTAAATGTTTTAGTCGGAACTCCGACACCGTCTTATCAGTTGCTTACCTCTGCGTGTTGCTTGAATATAGCCGGCGATAACATAGAAGCAGGTGTTGTTGATTTGTCTGAAGGTTGCCAGCCACAGGACTAGGCTGTGTGTAGTTGGGAGAGGGACAAAGTAGTGGCCTGAGACTTTGGTAAGCAACCTCAAGCTCTGGGCTCCGGCCCCTGTTCTGGATCCATCCTAATGAGATAGCTGTCTGCTCTGATAGAAGAAGGACAGCATTTCCACCCTTCACCCCACGGTAGGAGAAGTCAGTATGATGCAGAGTCAAAGAGGCCGATAACCCTGGGACTAGCAGAGACCCAAGAAGAGGCTGACCTGAGATAGCATAGGAGACACTGATGTCACGTGAAGGAAAACTTGGCAGGGATAGTTGTCAAAACATAAGACTTTCAGGAAAATGTGGTGGTTATTAGAATTCTAATGAACGAAACCAATTTCCTTCTGTGAACCATACCATAGACTACGCATCGGTCTGCTCAAATTCGAGGAACTTTTGTTGGACCATGGAACCCAGGCTGGCCTTGAACTCACCTATCTTTCTGAGACAACGGGCGTGTGCCGTCTTACCCACTGCTCTTGTCATTTTTTCAGTTCCAGGAGAAGCAGATCTCTTGAAGGCTGTTACAAGTTCATGTCACTACACACTTACAATTTCTCAAGTTACACGTGGTCAAATTATTTCATACTATTTATTTTAGTAAAACTGTGCGCTTGCTTATGTTTCGTGTGATGAGGTGAGGTTTTTGGTGTTTTTGACAGCTTCTATGCCTTTTACTAGTATACTTTTATTTATGTAGATTTTATGCATCAGATGTTAAGTGTCCTCAAAACAAAAACCGCAGTGGACCTAGAGTGAGTGGGGGGGGAGTGTCTCTGCAGGCCCAGGGGTGGGGGTGTGTGATGGGGGTGCAGGGTGGCCCTGCAGCTCAGGCTGAGGCTGCAGTGTGTCTAGGTTGGGAGGGGACACTAGTCAATACCTCTGAAAGTCTCTCTATCCCTGACTCCTGCAAATAGGACCAGACACTGTATACTTATGCCTTTGTGTCTCAGTGGGTCTCAGTCAGCCATGTTCCTGCCCAAGCTGCTGCCCTGCTGGCCAGTTCGGATCTTTTTACTCTTTAATGGTCTTGGTCCCAAGAACAAGACCTGGTGTCACTGAACAAGCCTTGCCCTCTACAGAAGGCTTCCTAGTCAGCCTCAATCCACCTTCTGTCCATAGAAAGAGCACTTGGTGTCACCAAGGTCCGTAAGTTATAAATTACCTGGTGCTACCAAGGGAGAAACAGGGAGAGAATTTCCCAGGATGCAATATTGTCATCATCCTTCCATAATTTATGAGTCCCTGTTAAGTCAGAGGAATTGTTTCTTTTTATAATTAATTTGAGAGATCTAGTGAACTTCTTGTACAAGAGTGTGTGTTAATAAATGTGATGATTTAAAACACCTGCTTAGCTTGTGTCTTTAAATTCTAATCAAAGCTCACTTAATCTTTTGCATGGGATGGCCCTCGGAGTTCTTTTGCTTTCTTTCAAAATAAGAAAAAAAAAAAAAAAGATAGCACAACCGGTTGGTTGAGATGTGATTCTTCTTAGTAAAACTGCCAGTTTAAATAAGTTTGGAAACTGGAGTATAAGTATGCTCAGTATTGGATGAAATTTGACCTAATGATTTCCTTGATTGTTCTGAAGCAGGGACTGTGAATTTGTGTTGACAAAGAGATTGTACAGCCTTAATTGTTCCTGCTTCTGTGTTGGTGCTTGGCGAACACCTTTAATCCTAGCACTTGGGAGGCAGAAGCAGGTGGATCTCAGAATTCAAGGCCAGCCCGCCTGGTCTATGTAACAAGTTTCAGGCCAGTAAGGGCTATATAATAAACACACACACACACACACACACACACACACACACACACACTCAGTTGTAATCTGTGTTCTTTTTATTTGCTTATAATAAATAGCCATAGAGTTTCTATGAATTTTTTTTTAAATTGGAAAGGTATATGTATTTATGCGATATATTTTGATATATGAATACTTTATGGAAAGATCAGCTCAGGGTAATTTATATGTCCAGCTCCTTAAATACCTATTTCTATGCAGCAAGAACACCTAAAATCCTCTTTCAGCTTGCCTGAGAGATAATTTACCCTAGTATATAATCTCATCGTGAAATGCCAGTATTTATCCCTATGGTGTACCTGGTTTTAATGGCTGTCCTTGGGGAGGTGGGATTTTGTTAGGAAAATTAGACAACTTTGTATCATGAAACGTTGTGCTAAGTTGAGTATCCTGTGACTCATGCCTGCTGTGTTTTTTTTTTTTTTTTTGGGGGGGGGGGAGCTGGGGACCGAACCCAGGACCTTGCTCTTGCTAGGCAAGAGCTCTACCACTGAGTTAAATCCCCAACCCCGCCTGCTGTGTTCTTACCAGTAGGTGTTGTGCGTTATCCACTTTTAAATTCTTCATCTCCAGCTCACATTTGGCTTAGTGAGGGGGAAAGTTGGGAATATGCAGACCTTTAAAGAGAGAGAAAGAGAAGGGGAACCCCAGAAAACCCTCGAGTAGAGAAATTAGGAAAATACATTTTTGTGTTACTAAATTAATTCAAATGTTTTTAAACTTCATCTGGATGACTTTTAAGTATCAGATGAGCGCCTGTTTTGGAGAAGCTCAGCACAGTGTGTGTGGGCATTGTGTTTGTTCTATGTGTGTTGGAGGGCGCTACCTTCTTCATGTCCCTTCTTGGTCTTTTCAGCTCCCTCAGACCTATCCACCTGACTCCTGGGCTTTCTCACACCTTTGTTGGGTGGATACTCTTTGTGTCAGGTTCCCCCCCCCCCCCCCCCCACCAGACCTCAGTTCTGACTCTTAATTGTTTTTTCTTTCAGTTTGCCCAAACTAATTGGGAGGTGTAAGTGGTGCTTCTGGCTGTGGCCTCCTGAATATGCCTTCGGGCTAAAGAAGTGAGCTAGTGAGCGTGCTCCCTGGGGTGATGGCAGCTTAGACGATTCTTTTTAAGAAAACTTTTAAATGGGTACTGGAGGAGGTCTTTGGGGACTGAAAAATGTAGCCAATGAGTAGAAACAGTTTAACCAGGAATGATACATTTAGAATTGAGGAAGGTACCACAGATACTCTTGAAGATCTTCAGTAAACTTTGAATTGCCAGAAAACTTTCATCCATACATAGACTACAAAGGGGAAGAGTGTTTTCTCTCCCCCTTAAAACCTCATGCCTGCTTACTGAATATTCTATTCAAATGTTTCCTTTGAAAAGTATTGGATGGAATCTGGAGAAGGTAGGAATATGAATTAGTTCTCCTAGATTCTCTGTTTCCTTTTGCTTTCATACATAAATAGGGATACTTAAAACATACTTTAAGGATAATTGAAGACAGGATGACAAGACGGGGAGTCTAAGAATTCTGAGCAAGGGGGCTGGGGATTTAGCTCAGTGGTAGAGCTCTTACCTAGGAAGCGCAAGGCCCTGGGTTCGGTCCCCAGCTCCGAAAAAAAGAACCAAAAAAAAAAAAAAAAATTCTGAGCAAGGCTATAAAGTTAGGTCCAAGTAACTAAAGCATATGACCATATGTATAGTGGGATTTACTAAAAGATTGTTCACTGCAAAGGGGCAGTGAGGGAGGGATGGGTAGAGGTCATTTAATAGGATGATCTTTTAATGTCCTTACCTCCAATCTTATATGCCATAGGATGTTTTAAAAGCAAATGCTTTCTGTTTTAATTATATCCATTCGAAGCAAATAGAGCTAACCAGGAAGATGAGAACTGGCTCAGAGAACAATCTCTTCTCCAAGACACAGCCTCCCAGAGCCCCACTGGGGATCCTTACTGCAGGTTACACAGTCCAGCTTCCAGGGGACTGCTCAGGGAATGGCATGATGGGAGTGAGCCGATGGAATTGTGAAACACAGACTCTCCAAAGGGGCAGACTGTGCAGAGATGGTTTTCACTTACAGATCTATCACTGAGCAGTTTCAAATTACCCATTAAGGTTTATTCTGTGGATCAGAAAACATAGTCTTGAAAGTACACCCTTTGGGAGCCCGACCGAGTTCACTGAGAGCTTTGCACCTTGCCCATTCTGCAGCCATGGGCCTCTAGCAGGGCATCCTCTGAGCTAGGCTGTCTTGGCAGCGGTAGGGCCAAGCATGAATGGTTCTGCGTCATTTCAGTCAGCTCACTGTGTTCTGTGCTGCTTCACTGTCTCGGTGAGTGCACCTGACCATTGAGCCTTGCTCATGGAGGCCCCATAGACTCTGTGTGCTAGGCATGAGAAAGGCTGGCCTCCACAAAGACGGCCATTCTGTTGTTAAGAGTCTGAAGCCCGTAGTGCAGATGTGTGGCTGTGGCTAGGCAATGCCATAGATGCAGAGCACACCAGACTGTGTGGGGTCAGGTCTGGAGTCTCGTTTGGACACCAAAAGTAAGTTGTCTGTTAGTTAGGAACGAGCCACATTGTCAGTTTTAATTTTATCTTTTGGCCATCCCTGGGTTCTTGCTGCTCTTAAATTATATTTTATTTATTTACTTGCTCATTTATTCACCCGCTCTTCGACAGTTTCATGTTTATAAAATATTCTGGTTTTTACACAAAGAAAAAAGACCAAAATTCCACATGATCCTTTCTTTTCTCTTCCTACCTACTTCTTCTGCATATGTCTTCCTCCCAGCAAGTCCCTTCCTACTTCTGTGTGTGTGTGTGTGTGTGTGTGTGTGTGTGTGTGTGTGTGTGTGTGTGTAGTGGTTATACATATGAGCGTGCGTGAGGGCTTACTGGTATATAAACAACTTACTAATGGCTACACCACTGAAGAAAAAGGCTCCCTCACCCAGCAGTCATTAACTGAAATATCTCCTGGGGGTGCAGGTGGGGTGGGACCTCATGAGCCCCTCCATTCATTGCAAGCTATTGATGAACGCCATCTTACTGGTCTTATGCAGAAGCGGCTGTGTGTTCATGAGTGCAGCAGGTCAGTCACATCCAGAGGACAGCACTTGGCAGTGCACCTCCTGATCACTGCTCTCTTACATTCTTTCCACCCACTCTTCCTTGCTGTTCCCTGACTGTCAGCCATACGGATGGAGTCAACAAGTAAGGATGTAGAAAACATTTAAAGCCCCACTAGGAAAGTTGCTTAAGGCTAAGAGGATCAATCTATGGGGTTATTTTTAGTCTTCTATGGTGTTTTATAATTTCTTAAATTTAGTTTGATTTTACCTATATGATTGCTGTGCCTGCATGCATGTGTGCCTGGTGTGTGTGGTAAGACACAAGAGGGTATTGGTTCCCCTAGAACTGAAATTACTGTCATAGGCTGATTATCTTTGGGTGCTGAGAATCAAATCTAGATCCTCTGGAAGAGCATCCAGTGCTCTTAACCAATAAACCAGCTCTCCAGCCATCACTGTGGTAGTCTATAGAGTTGTCTAACCCCAACCTAAAGATTCTTTAATAGCCTATGCCTTCTTACAAATACACACTTGGCTGCCATCTTTAAAATCCTCTGTACATGGTGAATTATCCTAACCCTCTTGTGTCTTCAAAATGCTGCACTGCTGACTACCAGTTACTCTGGCCTCATCCGGGTGGCAGCCAGCTGTGGAGTCCATGGACTAGAATGCCCCTCCCCCCATTACGTCTCCAATACTTCTCATATCTGGCAGCCTGTTAGCTGGGACTGACATAAAGCAGCATGCGGAGGCCGTGTCTGGGCAGAGTCTCTCACACTTGTGCTTGGGGCCTTGTCTGCCCATGTCTCACTGCCTAGAGCAAACTTCACAGCAGAGAGCAGAGTCCAGGCTGGAGGGCACTGCCATTCCTCAGCCACTACACATGTGCAGTTGGTCCAGTTTACACTGCTAACTTGGGTTCTGGATGTTCCCGCTTCAGACTGAAGTTAAGAGTGTGTGTGTGTGGGGGGCGTGCCCTGTTCTAGCTTAAAAACTTGCAGGAAGTAACAGTGTGCCCTTGTGTAACAGCACGTATGTCCCCGAGGTAAAGTAAGGGACACACAGTGAATGGTTGGTGAAGGCAGGAGAGTGGTTGGTGCTAGTCCCACAGCATGGCTGGAAGGGAACTCTCTCTATTCCCTCCTGGTTCTGTCTGGGAGAAGCCCTTGTTCATTACAGGTAAGTATGGCGCCTAACTCTGAATCAACCTTAACAAACATCGGTTTGTAGATTTCTTCCAAGTTTTTCTAGTTACAGAGCCACATTTGTAACTGATTAGACAACTCAGGGTCACGTACATAATCCACGTCGACTTCTCTTCTGTTCAGCAAAGCTTTAGTGTCCGAGGTTGTCACTGCTCCCTCTCCCAATCCCCGTCTGCCCTCCCACAATGCCTTGTGCCCACTGGTACTCAGGCCAACTTGGTAATGCCTGGCATCCGGCAGCCTTCATCCTTCCATCTTGCTCTGCTGCATACACTGAGCAGAGAGTCCTCATCATGTGACTACTTCTAAGGTACTTGCAGCTCATCATGTGACCCCTGAAGTCATTCATGGATACTTCCTATGCTCACTAATGTGTTCTCTCATCCAAACCCAAGTCCTTCCCCCTCTCCAGTATCTCTTCCAACAGCCTCTGCTCAGACAAGTGCAGTAGTAAGCGGCTCCCTTTTCTGGAACCCTCTGACATAGTACAGCACGTTAACAATGCCAGACCCTTCCTGCGTTCATCTGTTTCTGTACTTGGTTAAGACGCCCTCTTCTGTTTTAGATTCTCCTTGGTACACATCTCTGTAAGCACAGGGATGCACAGAGTATGTTTTTGAAGTCACAGTGACAGAGCACAGAGCAGCTCTAAACTGAGGGTGGTGAAGCACATGTGTAATCCCAGGACATAGGAGGCAGAAGTGGGAATATGGAGAGTTCTAGGCCAGCCTGGGCTACATGATAATTCTCTGTATGAAATCAATACAAACTAAAATGAACAAAGCTAGAATTCTCTCTTATAGAAAGGCTGCCGTTATTCAAGTAGGATTCTGGAAGGAGGGATACAAACATGTCAAGTTTTGAAGATGCTAAAACTTGACAGTCATGGCAGACTTTTTTTTCCAGCATTTTCCCACCAGACTAATAAGTATTTGGTGAAACTAAAGATGACTTTTTCTTTTGGCAATTATTGTGTGCTCTGAATGCTTTCTCTATAGATTTAAAAGTTAATTTGCAAGACATTTAATTTCTGCACGATAGAGGAAACACCTTGGGAAAGGGCACTTCCGTTAACCCTTTCACAATAATCTCTTATAGTTGGGATGATTGCCATTCAAATCTGGTTACCACGTGCCCTTTAAGTTCCCAGAACCCACATCAGGCACTCGTTGGTCCCTGTAATTCTAACTGCAGGCGATCTGGCAACCTGTTTGGACCCCATGGGTCCTTGCACTTTCCGTACGTGTTTGCACATGCACACCTACACATAAATAAGTGAAATCTGGGAAGGATGCTGTTTTCGTTATAATGAGTAAGCACGGCAGCATTGACGTATGCAGGACACAGCGGAATATTACTGCCCAGAACCAAAGCAGAAAGATACAGAGCCCTAAGTCTCTTGGGCAGCAGCCACTGAAGAAGCAGAGCATAGAAGCAAGCAGCACTGTAGGAGAGGCAGGCGCCATCCCAGGGACACACTTGCCGATTTCCCAGAATAAAAGGAAAAACAGGCTCCCTTAGAGCTGCAATTAAAAAAAAGGGAAGCCGGCAAAGCCAGTTCTAGGTCAGTCTATGGTTTTGGTCACACCTGCCTTCCCACAGCCCTCAGTCTGGGCTGTCTTTTCTTCACAGGCATCTTGCAGATGGGCTGTATCTGTTTCAGCTGTGTACGGCTGCCCTGTCGATGACCAGCTGCACATCATTTCATCATGAGTATGACTGGAAGCCAAAGGATTATGATTTGGATTTTGTTTAATGACATTTTTTCTTTCAATAAAAGTCAGTTAAAGATACCTTTGGTGTTTGAGTTTGGATAGCAGTGGAATGGTAAGCTTCTGTGTGGCTTCTGTAAAGCCCCGGGGGCACTGAGGCTGACACCCTGTGCTCCTGAGAGTCCTCCTGTGATGTCCTGTGGAGACTGAGGCTGGCTCACTGGGTCCCTCACTTGCATTGCCTCCTTGCTCTCATCCCGGGATGGAGATTCGAGGAGACAGTGCTATACCCAAGCAGTCGTGATTTGTCTTCCCTATTGAGTGCTCAGTCTGGGACCTGTTTAGAGCATACTGTGAACAGCCTTTGGGTTGAGTATTAAAGAATGGCAATAGAAAGTAAGCACCATGGCTCCTGCCTCTAACCCTCAGACTCGGGAGGCCGGGACAGAAGTTCTAATGATAACTTCAAAAACAGCCCAGGCTACACCATGAGTTCTAGGCCAGCCTGGGCAATAGTCTGAGACACTCTCTCACAAAAGAGAAAAGAGTGGTAGTCCAGAGTGAAGCACCGTAGTTCACATCTATCCTCTAGGATCCTGAGTTCAAGGCTCACCTGGTTACGGAGTAAGAGCCTATCCCAGCAGAGCCAGTGTTGGGGGTTGGAGTTCTGTGATAATGTGTTTGCCTAACATGTGCAGGGTCCTGGGTCCCATCCCTAGCACTGGGAAAAAATAACTTAGCCCCTATCATATATTTAACCTGCTCCCTGCTGGGGTTTGCTCCCGTTCATCCCTGCCTGTGTTTTCTGCCGGTTAGCTTCTCCCTGTTAGAGGACAAACCCTGTCCCCTTTACCTCCTTTTTCAGAACCCTCCAAGTCCCACCCTATCCTCAACCTACCACTGTGTCCCCCCTCTTTTTCTGCAGCTGGGGAAAAGCATTGGTTTTTAAAAAACAAGAAGAGGTAAAGTTTAAAGAGCAGACCTAAAAAAGGGGAGTTTTAACAGAGGTTGTGTGTGTGTGTGTGAGTCTGTGTGTGTGTGTGTGTGTGTGTGTGTGTGTTTGTGTGGTGTGGTGTGTGTGTCTGTCTGTATGTGTAGTGTGTGTGTGTGTCTGTGTGTGTGGTGCGTGTGTGAATCTGTGTGGTGTGAGTGTGTGTGTGTGTGTGGTGTGTGTGTGGTGTGTGTGTGGTGTATGTGTGTGTCTGTGAGTGTGTGTGTATGTGTGTGTATGTGTGTGGTATGAGTGTGTGTGTGGTGTGTGTGTGAGTCTGTGTATGTGTGTGTATGGTGTGTGTATGGTGTGTGTATGGTGTGTGTGTGAGTCTGTGTATGTGTGTGTATGGTGTGTGTGGTGTGTGTGTGAGTCTGTGTATGTGTGTGTATTGTGTGTGTGTCTGTGTCTGTGTATGGTATGTGAGTGTGTGTGTGTGGTGTGTGTGAGTCTGTGTATGTGTGTGTGAGTGTGTGAGTGTGAGTCTGTGTGTGTGTGGTGTGTGTGTGAGTCTGTGTATGTGTGTGTGTGAGTGTGTGAGTGTGAGTCTCTGTGTGTGTGGTGTGTGTGTGAGTCTGTGTATGTGTGTGTGTGGTGTGTGTGTGTGTGGTGTGTGTGTGTCTGTGTGTGGTGTGTGTGTGTGGTATGAGTGTGTGTATGTGGTATGAGTGTGTGTGTGTGTGTGTGTGTGGTGTGTGTGTGTGTGTGTGTGTGTGTGTGTGTGATGTCTAATTGCTATCTACCCCTAAGCAGCTTTCTTCTGGCTCCTGTAAGTGGCGCAGCAGGTTTTCTTTCTTTGTAAAATGTGCGTCCTTTCACTTATTTATGTGCACATGTACGAGAGACTCTCAGCACCTCAGCTAGGAGCCCCGGGTCTGGAGGCACATTGTTAGGCTGTACCACAGAGGCTATGATGACCCTGAACCCTGGCTTTCCCATTTCCTCCCCAGTTCTCTCCTTGGGAAGGGATGCAGTGTGCAGATGTTGAGCCTAAGCTCATTAAAATGTCACACAGGAGACGGTAGAGCAGTGAGCAGATACCTGATGTGTAGTGAGCCCCAGATAGGTGTTGGCCTTGGCAGTGCTGCACTCTTCAGAAAGGATGGATGCTCAGGACTGGAAATGCTATAGGGATAGAAAGCCAAAGGGTGCTGGACTGTGCCGAAGCGGGGACTGATTCCCCAGTGGAAAGTGTCTCTGCTTTCATTTGATTTGTTTCTGTTTGCTTTGTTTTTTTTTGAAACAATGTCTTAGCCCTTTGCTCTGACTGGCCTCATACTTCCAAGTAGCCCAGCATGGCTTTAGATTCACCGCCCTTTTGCCGCGATGCGGGAGATGGGGTTGTAGGCATGTAACCGTGCTTTGCTATTTTCCCCTTATAATTTTTATTTTAAAAAGAAGTTGTAAGGGTTTATTTATTCATTCAGCATTGAGCCAGATGTTGGGGATGTGTGTTTCCTACATGAGTCCCATGGCCCACTGTGGACTAGGATAAGGACTGCTTACCCAGTGAGACCCCAAACATCCCACTGAGATGCGTTCCGTGGCCCAGGAACCACTCAGACCAGCCAACTCCTGAACTCGTGGCCTGGTGTAGATCAGAAAGGAGAGAACCAGAGATGCATACATTAAAGGTGCCAGTGGGGTCTTTGTTTTCACTTTACATTTTCAAAGACTCTGTCAAGTAAGCCTGTAACAAAAGAAGCCAGAGTGCCCTTGCCTCTCACACAGGTGTCCGAATCTTACAGCACTAACGGTTAGGTTGACACCAGCGTTCTCCACTGTGAAACTGTTTTCCCCTTTGCTCTTGAGTGTCTTGAGAGATTCCGAGAGATGCCTGTCACGATCCTGCTTCTCACCGGAAGTTGCTTACTAATTTTAACATCCATCGCTCTTTTTATTTTTTATTTTTTTTAAAGATTTATAATTCTATGTATAGGCGTACATAAGCTGAAGTGGTTGGTAACTGTACAGCACACACCTTCACATTTTATCATCTCGCATCCGCTGTTGGGATTCCACTGTAAGGAGGGCTGGCTCTGTCTTCCCCCTTATCTGCTTATCTCATTCATGAAAATAAACATAAATAAATGAATCCTCATCTTGCAGGTCATTTTCTAGCTGGTGTGGGCAGACATAACAAAAGGCCATAGTCTGGATGTCTTAGACAACAGATCTGTATTCTTTACCGCACGGGGCTGACAAGAACCACTTAGTGGTTAAGAGCACTGGGTTCTGGGGAGATGGCCTGCACAGGCCACCTTCTGGCTCTGCTCATGCAGCCTTTCACTAGACTGTGTGCTTAACACGAGGTATGGGAAGGAGGCAGCCAAGTAAGCCTTCTGATGGTTTTTCTTAGACATCAGCCCCACCAGGTTCAGCTCCCCCTGCCCACCTCTGTGACCTCATTTAACCTTCCTTGCCTCCTAAATGGTGGTATTTCATCCCTAAATGTTAAGGGCTAGGAATCCAATATACGACTTGGGGCTGGAGACAGACACATATTAAGCCTGAAATAGCTATACCCCATTACCCTTTTTATTCATAGGGAGCTATTTTAAAAATTAGAAGCAAGGATTACTGCTAAAGGAAAGGATTGATTGCCTGTCAGTACCAAGCACATGGAACATTTTCCATGTGGTAGGAAGCTGTGGGTTTAGCTCCTGCCCGCCTCCCACAGCCCCCATTTCCACATTGTTAGCTGTTAATGTTTATTCGTTTGTGTGTATGGGTGTAGCTCGAACCCAGGGCCTTGCTCGTGCTACTGGAGCACCCTCTCACAGAGCTACAGCCTAGTGTTCACTCTTATAAAAAGAGGAGAACCAGTTGGAGAGATAGCTTAGTAGTTAAGAGCACTGACTGCTCTTCCAGAGGTCCTGAGTTCAATTCCCAGTAACCACATGGCGGCTCATAACCATCTGTAATGAGATCTGATGCTTTCCTCTGGTGTGTCTGAAGATACCTACAGTGTACTTTTATATAATAAAAGAATCCTTGTGTCCTGCTCTGCCTGTCTCCTGACTGCAGTAGTGCGGACTGACGGACATGGGGTCACCCCTCCAATCTGCATCTCCTCCCTGAGCCTCAGGGTCATTGTCGTTCTAGAAACCAAGACTTGGAGCATTGGGTTTTTGGTGTTGTTGGGGGCTTTTTCTTTATTTTCTGTGGCACACTCCAGTGTTTTATTAATAATCCTTTTCCTGCTAAAGTCTGAGAACTGAGCATTAGTATCATTATTGGTCTACTGGGAGCAAACACAACAGTTCTAGAAGCTGCTGATACAGTGGACTCTCACCCACAGAGGAAAGCAGTTTCGCTGCCAGACCTCCGTCACAGAGAAGGATCATTCTGTCCAGTCGTATTTAAACAGTTGTTTGGTGATTCTTACTAAGTAGCCATTCCAGTATGTTCCAGATAGCGACAGAACAGTGTATTTGACATGATGTTTATAACTTTGAAGTATATAATAAGCACACTCGGGGCTCTGTGCCCTTGGGGTTAGAGGAAGCAGGCTCAACCACATAATGAATATTGTGATCACTGGGGCAGGATAAGTCATTATTGGAATTGAAGTTGGGAAGAGGAAATGGTACAGTGTCACTGACAGTTTCACATCACCCGAGGGGGCTGCTGCGGACTCGCTCCTGTGGGCGTCACATCAAGCCTGCTGCCCACACTGAGAGAGCATCCTGTAGGCGCATCAGTCAGCTAAGGGGGTTACTTGAAAGCCATCCATATGTCTCCCTTTTCTCCATCATCTATATAAGTGTTAACTAGCTTCCGGCTCTTACTTTGAGTCCTTTAATGGATATTCCCCCTGCTGATTCAAAGGGAAGAAAACTAGAGTGATTGGGTTAACCAGTCCACGTACTAGGGTGCTCACACTTCCCAAAGCTTTACTGGGGGGTTCGTCTTCTGCTAAACGTGTAAATTTAAGTTGTAGATTATGTTATTTGAGTCTTAAATTTATCTTTGGGTATTATTTATGTATTGCTTAAAAGTCACTCCTGGCTGGATAGATGGTTCAGTGAGTAAGGGGTTTGCTGTGCAAGCTTTAAACCCCTCAAGCCCACGTGCAGCCTGGAACAGTCATGCTCATTGGCAGTCCTAGTGCCGTGTGGCGAGACTGGAAGCAGACACAGAATTGCCAGCCAGCCTGCTTGCTGTACAGGAGCTGCGAACAGCAGAGACCTGGTCTCAAACCCGGTACAAGTGACACCTGAGGTTGTCCTCCGACCTCCGTGAGCGCACTGTGACAGGTGTTCATATATGTGCCCACACAAGTGTATATTAAAATAATAGAAACTTAAAAGTTTACTCCCAGGTTTTAAACTGTATAGAACTACGGAGGGTTTGAAAAAGAACAGTCTGTTTATAATGAGCTCTCCTGGTAGATTGTTTCTCTTTAAGACATTGCTCCACTCCAGCTGTCTGGAGATGGCAGAGAATACTCACAGGTCTAGACAGCTCTTAATTCATTAAATAAATAAATACATACATACATACATGCACGCATACATACATACATACATGCATACATACATACATACATGCATGCATGCATACATACATACATACTGCACATAAAGCCTGGTTGTGGGTGAGATAACTTGGTTTTTGCATGTCAGTGGGCCATTGGCAATTGTTGCCATTTTGTTTCCAGAGTTTCAATAGACTATGTTTAGAGATGGTAAATTTGTCTCTCCTTATCATCAAAGTTTGGAATGAAGCTAGATTTACTCTTGCCCAGGCAAGGTCCAACACTGTGCTCCATCCCCAGACCTTGAGAAGGACAGACTTAAAGATACCTATATGTTACAGTTCGATTCATCCTTAGGTTAGTGCTTGATTAGCTGTCAACAGACCATATGGGAGTCAAAAGGAAAGGTTTTGGTAAATGCGAAAATCTATTTCCTTATATATGCTTAAAAGTACTTAACATGCCACTTTTCTGTGATTTCCTGGGATGGTGGAAGGTGTTAAAGGCTTATGCACTTCTATAAAATTATAAAGTGATTTTAATACTGGATACGGACATTCTTTAAAATGTGATGCAGACACACAGAAAGAACATCTTTCTTAAGAATTTCTCTGTCAGGCTAGAGAGATGGCGCAGCAGTTAAGAGCACTGTCTGCTCTTCCAGAGGTCCTGAGTTCAATTCCCAGCAACCACATGGTGGCTCACAACCATCTGTAATGGGATCCGATGCCCTCTTCTGGTGTGTCTGAAGACAGTGACAGTGTACTCATACATAAAATAAATAAATCTTTAAAAAAAAAAAAAAAGAATTCCTCTGTCAATGGAATGTGTGTTTGGTGAATTTTTTTTATTTCATTTAAAGTTTAGTTTAGTTGATGTAAATATTTTTGTATTTAATCAGATCAAACTTTTTGCCTGGTAAACAGGAATCAACCCTGTAGCTTTCTGAAAGACTAATAAGAATATTAAAAATCACTTGTCTAGATGTAGTGGTCAAGTCACACTTTGAGTTTATAAAAGTACAGGACTTAGAACAAATGTGTAAGGTGTCCCCAGGGATGGGCCGGAATGTGGAAAGAATCTCTCTAGTTTCTACCCTTCAGGCGCTTGTAACCTTGGAGGGAAGAAAGCTGCTCCCAGACCAACTTTCCTCTCATCACGCAATGTTGTGTTTGCTCTGCGGGTATGGCCAGTGCTGAGTCCGTTCTTCCATTCATCTTATACTGTCTGTGCACAGGGAGTCATTACCCTCTGATAATTGCTAAACACAGGGGGACTTCTTCAGCTCACACAGTCAGAGCTCTTGCATGGTTTGATGGCAGCAGTACAGGGCTGCATGAAGCCACTGCCCAAAGTGGCTTCCTTTTAATTACTAGCTACTTGGCTTACCACGTTCGAGAAACTTCAAGTAAATATTTCTTAGACTCCGATCCTCGATGAGCAGGGGACAGCCCTGTCCCTTGAGGTTGCCTGGGGTTGATGCAAAAGAGGCAAGTGTTCCTAACAAAACCGGGAACCCAGACTGTTCAAACCCTGCAACATCTTCTGCACAAACCCGGAAAGACCTTTCAGGGCACTTGCAGCTGGTTCTAGGGGTGCGATTGTAAAGCCAGGGGCAGGGACGGTTAGGTTAAATGCCTGCTATTTGCTTTTTATCCTGACAAAGCAGGTTAGTCCTAAATGCCTCAGAAAAAGGACCCAAAGGTGGCTGACCTGTTATGACAAGAGAAAGTTTCAGATATTTCATAATAGCTAAAGGTACAGGTTCTTGTTTAAGCTTTTAGAAATTTCCAAGTTTAAAACCCAGGGAATTGACAGGATTGAGTCTGGGTCCATCACACCCTTAATTCACATTAGGAAGTGGGATTCTCTGTCATCTAATTCTCAGCCCATCCATTTTTATTGTGATAGACTCTGTAGAATGTTGTGTTGGAAAATAGGGGAGAAAAATATTTATGGCACATTCATGTGTGGGCAAGTACTCTTTTTCCTAAAATAATTAATACAAACAGTAGCATTTTTGTTCTTTTGACAGTTTGCAAAAAAGGTTTATTTGTGGCTAGGAGGTATGCAAATTGCTCTGGCATGCTTTTAAAAATTAATCTTTAAACTACAACAGTTGTTTACAACTTTTGATTTCTTTAAAAAAAAAAAAACCACAAATATTATAAGAACATGTTTTGGTTTTAACCCCAGATGTAGGAAATGGGGCAGCTTCAGACTGACTGACTATCTCAGCTGTGACTCTCTATGCCTGATGTTCTAGTAGGGGCATGATTTTGCCCATTTCTGCATTGTGTGGCATTTGGAATTCTGGGGACTCTCAGGGATATTATAAATGCTAAGGCCCGAGAGTGGTTTGTTGTTCGGTTGTGGTTTGTTAAGTGGGCATGTTCAAAGAAGCAAGAGGAAGAAATTAGATATCTTGACTGTGAAGATCGAACTTGCCCCAAGGAACTTGACACCCCTAATCAGCAGGAAGTAGTCTAACGGCTAGGCAGCCCCTTTTCTCTCTATGCTTTTTTTTCTCCTATCTAGTCTTAGGGTTGAAAGGGCGGAAGAAAGAACCCGCAAAGCAGCTGACGCTGGCTACAAGTTTTCTTTTTTCCATGTTACTTGTTTGTTGTGTGTTATTTGCAAAGCACTTCTTCAGCGTATTCTGAGTGAGTATGCAAGCATCTTGGAAAAGGTTTTAAAGAAAAGGTTTTAAAGTATCCAATTTGAGGCTAGGGCGTAGCTCTGTGGTGGAACACTGGCTGAGCATGCGCAGTGTCTTGGGTTTGATCTTGTTCTCAACCACATACCTACACTTCACATCAAAGTATAAGATAGGGGCTTCGGATGTAGTGCTTGCCTTACATGTATTAAGCTCATGTCCAGCCCCCATGCATGGTAATGTGTCTTAGTTTGCTTTTTCTTGCCATGATAGAGCACCATGACCAGTAGCAACATGGCGGGAGGAAAGGATTAATTAGCTTATATTTGCACATCACGCCTATCATTAAGGCCAGTCTGAACTAAAGCAGAGACCATGGAGGAGTTGCTCAGAGATGGCGCCACCCACATCGAGCTGGCCTCTTTTACATCAATCATTAATCCAAAAATGCCCCACAGGCTTGTGTATACGCCAAGTTGATGGAGGCATTTCCTCAAGTAAGGAGCCCTTTCCCAGATGACCCTAGCTTATGTCAAGTTGGCAAAGACAAACAAATTTAACTAGCGCTGTGCGTTCAGTGGTGCAAGTCTCTAACCGTGGTTCTTAGGAGATGGGAGCGGAAGGAGCTGAAGTTCAAGGTGGTCTTTGGCTGTCCAGAGGTCAGGAGCAGCCCGCCTCACATAAGTTAATTAATTTTTGTCTATACAGGATTTTCTGTAAACTCTGTAACTGACTGTGTGTAGGCATGGGAAGACCTAAGCTGAGAGATTTTTGGAATACCTCGTAAGAATAGAATACCCTCAATGTTCAGAAACACTCTCCCTCACAAAGGAAAGTTATGTAAAACATGTCCTCTGCCTGCCTGCCTTAGACACGGGCATTGTCTTGCTTGAATACAGAAGCTTGGTGATATTGTTTGCTAAACAGTTATTTCTTTTTTTTTTTTTTAGATAAAACTTGAGTTGCTTCTCAGTTTGCTTGTTTGCTTTTTCCTCACAGTGCATTCATTTAAGAATGTGGCCACCCCCTTCTCCCCCCCAAAAAACCCCACAAAACTCCATGAATAGTTCAGCATACCAGATAGGAAAGTTCAAAGTTTAATTAAAGTTTTTCAGTAGAGAGTGAGGGATAAGAAACTATTATAGGAATATAACATGACTTATATATTAAAAGTCCACCCATATAATCTTTGGCTGTCTTTTTAAAACTACTAATTTGAGTGCATGCATGTTGCTAGGGGTAGACCCCAGGACATCATGCATGCTAAGTGTGTGCTACCACTGAGCTTCACCTCCTTGGAATAGATTTGTAGCCCACACATTTGAGGTTTTGAAACTTTAAATGACTGCTCTCCCAAGCCTACAGGAAGAGAGTACACCGAACTCTTGCTTCATTTTAAAATGCCACAGGAAAGGCTGGACCACGGTAGTAACTAAGACATCTCTGTCTCTGTGGCTTCAACTTCAGGACTCCAGGGTCTTGGTGGAAAGGATGCAGGTGGCCTTACCAGACTGCGGAGTGGGTACAGGGCTCACTGTAAGTTCTCCCTTTATTTCTCACTGCCTGGGAAGTGCTTTCCCTCAGTGCAGTTTCCAACCGTCGCTGCTTGGTGAGAACCATCATACTTCCTGTTACCAGGGGAAAAGCTGCCTTATGGGAAGGTTTTGACATGGATTAACAGGTGATGTTGCCCTGACCACAAGACGTGTAAAAGGATGGGCTCTCTGTCTCCATTGGGTACCAACTCCATGCCCAGGAAAAGACTGTGTTAGAAAGATCCCAGAACTCTTTATTCCCTGAAGTCCAGCACCAGATTTCCAGTTTTCCACCTACCTAGTCAATGGGTAAAGATATTGAAAATTCTCAAAACAAAGGACTGAAAGATTTATTTGTGTGCAATCTGACCTTACTAACAAGTAGACTGAGTTACACTTATGTATAAATGCTAATATAGACTTTATAGCATATTTGCAAACTCTAGATGCCCAATTAAATATATAAATAATTAGAACACTACAAAGAACCTGTAACTTTCATTAAAGACTCTTTTCTTCTTTCCTTTTTCTTTTTTTTTTTTTAGTGCAAGTACTATAATTGTTTAATTATTTTTCAAAGTTGTTTCCTAATTGTGACTTTCTGGAAGCTTACTTCTGAGTTCTGTGCCGTTTGCCTCTTGGCTTTAATAGCTTTGTTGTTGAAAATTGTACCTCACAGAAATCCTAAATCCAGATAATGACAGAACATCACCACGGCCTGTGCTTAGCAAATGATCACCACATCCTCCTTATCAGCCCATACCAGCTGTACTGAAGTTTTATTTTGTTGACTTTCAAATGATAAAATTTTATTTTCCTGAAAACTTCAAAACTGGCCAGGATGTTTATAAGTCTTTAGAAGTCCAGCAGACATGTTCTAGAGCAGTTAACAAATGGACCAGGGGCACAAATGCTCTCTCAGGGCACATTTCTCATGGACTAGGTAGAACCATCTGTAAGGCGTTGTGGACTTAAGAGTTTTCATAGGTGGCTCAAGTGCGGTTGTTTTTGGCAAGCTGGGAAATGTGGAAACTTACAAATACCTGGTTTTTTTTAAACAGCTCTGGTTTCAAAGCTTAAGTTTCTCTTGAGGTGTTACTTTCTGACTTACTTTAGAGGGAAGTGTAAGGAATATATATGGGGTTTTTGCTTCTAGGTAGAATTCTGCTGAGTGGCCCTTCTGGAGACTGGCAAGGTTCACCAGTGGCTAAAGGAAGTGCATGACTCATCCCCTAAATGCTACAGTGTTAAGGGTCTGTGCTTGGCTTGCCCCTGAACCACACACAGGCATTCTTCAAATGTAGCAATCACTTAGCAATGCCAGGCCGGGGAATTGCTAGAATCAACTTTAGTGCAACTATGAAGCAAGTTTCCCCAGGGTGTGTAATTTATTCTATTTTTAAGTCTTGAAATATTGACCCTGCCTTGAGGGCATCTGCCAACAGTAGGTACTAGCTGGCAGAGGGATTTGTGCCAATTGGATCTCATGTTGGATTTTGTTCTTCTTTAGCCATGTCTGGTAGGCACTTAGAGTTTCTCTCTAGTGTTGTACAGGAACTGTAGTTTTGTTCCTTTCGACTTTGCTGTTAATGGTCCCCTTGTATGAAGTGTATGCACACTAACCATGAAATTTAGTAAAGTGTGGTGAGCACTGCATTCCGTAGTTTAGCGTCACATGTCACATGCCACTGTCTTCAGGCCCTCACCGTCCATTCTTTCTGCTAATCCTCAAGATACAGTGTGGATTAGGGATGGGTTATCATTACCAAATGTAGTTGAAAAGCAACCCATGTTTGAAACAGTCTTTGCAGTCATCTCAGTTGTTCTGAACACAACCATTCGTTGTTCCACAAAGCCTTTAGCATTCAGATTGACCTATGGAGGAAACAGAGCAAGGTCAGCTCCCCCACAGGCCTATGCTTAACTCGGGATTGGAGTAGCTTGCTCTGAGGTCTCTCTGCAGACCTCCCCTTAAGCACCTGCTTGCTTTGTGGGGGTTTGCTTCACTCAGCAAAAGAGGATCACAGTGTGAATCTGGGGACCAGGCCACTCAGAACACTCGGTTGCCTCTGATGAAATCGGTGTACAAATCATGGCAAAGGTTTGGTACACTTGGCACATGCACACTCGGGAAAGAAAAAAAAAAAAGCCAGCCGTCTGACGGCTTGTTGATATTAGTTCATCTTCCAGACTGAGGTTCTGGTGGCCCGTTGGTGGATTCTGGATGCATGGAGAGTAATGCCTATTGGCTGATGGGTGGCAAGCAGGGTAGCCCATGTAATGTTGCCTGTGGTGGATATTTTTCTCTGGGGCATCTTTCCTCCAGGGGAAAGAAGTGCTCCAGTGTTCCTCACTGAGTGGCCTGGACTCCAGGGGAGAGTGTGGAGGTGCAGCCCCAGGGGTTGGAATACAGGTTCTGTTTACTCCTGGGCCCAGCTGGTATCCCAGAGCCTCCTGGGACCCGGTCTCAAGTAATCAGCCCTTGTCTCTGCCTGGGGGAGTCCAGCTGTGGAGACAACCCAGGTGCCCAAGTCCCCGCTGGCAGCTGCCTCTCTGATGTCAGTTAACAATCCTTACTTTGTGCCTGTTAACGATTCTCTGTGATTTCTCCTCTTGGGTCTATGGTGCCTTTGCCACTTGGGGTTTTTGTTGTTTTTGTTTGGCTTTGTTGTTGTTTTCTGTGGTTTTGGTTTGGTTTTCATCCCCCCACCCCTTCCTCTTTTGTCATTCCAGTTGGGTTTCTGGAAGGGAAGAGAAATAAAAATGTAGTCAGTTCATCAACTACAGGCAGGAGTCCGGGAAAACACCATTACCAGCATAGTGTAGTTTTCTTCACATTGTTCTGTGGGGGCAGATCTTGGGGAGTGAAGTGGGCTGCCCTGCTCTGTGCTTGGAAAGGAAAAACGAAGTCTAGCCTAAGAGACCAGGAATCCAGCACTTCCTCTTTGGAGTCTGAACGCTAGGCTAATCCAGCTGTGAAACCCCAGAGAGGGTTCTCTGGGGGCGGGAGTGGGGAGGAGCTGAACTGCAAACCAAATCCTTTTCCATCCCCTGCAGGTTTTCCTAATGATGTCCATGTGACTGGTATGCTAAGGTGCATGGCTATCTTGCCTTGCTTACTTTTTAAGCATTGTATGTTTGGCTCTCTAGGATGCCAGTGGGAACACTGTGTGACCAGCCAACTCATCTTCTGTGTGGCCAGCTGCACCCCATTCCCAAAGGACTGTGAGAGGATCCCTGCCAGAATGACTGTCAGCACCCCACTGTCCAATCCCCGATAGAATCCTAACCTCGCAGGGCGCATGGTTTGAGATCATCCTCCTGACAAGAGGAATTTACAGGAAGTAGTAAATTATTTGAGTATACTAGACACTGACTAAGAGAAAGATACGTTCCTTTGAAACTGTCCAGATTAATTTCTTAGAGTCTGGCTAAAGTCACCATCACCGAGAGGAATGGAGCTCCTGTACATTGACATCCACCAAGTGTTTCATTCACTGCTGCCTTTGGACATCTCCACTTGCAAGTAGCAGAAGCCGCCCCTCCACTAGCCTGAAGGCTTGGTCTGAATTAATTACTTTTCTGGGCCCTGTGGCTAGGATTCCGGTTCAGGTTTTCAGAAGGTTTGGTTTGTCATTGGAAGAATGGGATTGGGAACAGATACAGCCTTAGCCTTAAGGCCCAGCCCAGTGGCTTAGGTCCCAGATCCCAGAGGGATTCTACAATCTTCCAAAATAGTGTCTGTCCCCAGCTAGGAACCAAGACAGATTCCTGAGCCTTCGGGAGACTTTACAGATTCAAGTTCTCTAGAGCATTGGTTCTCAACCTTTTAACACCGTTCTTCATGTCATGGTGACCCCCAGCCATAATATTATTTTGTTGCTGCTTCATAACTGTAATTGTGTTACTGTTATGAGACCCAATGTAATTATCTGATATGCAGAACATTGATATGTAGCCCCCAAAGGACTCTTGACTCACAATTTAAGAACTGCTGATCTAGTTAGGACCGTGAAGGTAAACTGGCCTGGAGCCTAGGGATTTAAATGATGGTTTGAATCATTGGCACACGGGGTTTGTTCTTTTCTGGGTTCCATCCAGTACCCTTGGAAGAGGTGGCTTGTGACAAGACTGAAGACGTGGGTTCAGGCAACTGCAGATGCATGATCTTGGCTTCCCTCATAAGACTCTGCTTGACCAACCCAGATGAGCTCACAGAGATCATACAGGAATTGGCATGCAGTGGGGGCAGAGGGCTGTGAAAAATTCAGTTTTTAATCATCGAAATTTTGGGGACTGCTTCAGCAAAATTTCAGCACTGGGGTTCTGTGGTGGCTGAAAGATTGGACAGATATCCAGTCAGGGGACCAGAGACAGATGGGAATGAGGGATACACCCTTGCAGCCACTCTTTTCCCCCCATCTAAAAGAGCCAGAAATCCAGATTCATGTGTAAGTTTTCTGCAGTCTGATAGACAAATAATTAGTTCAAGCACTTTCTAAATGACTGAGCCAAAAAAGCCCATCATTTGACACTGCTTCTCAAGCTTAGTTTAAAGGCCCAGCGTGAGGTAGGGGCCTCTGAGCCCTGTATGAAGAAGCAGGGCCAGTCTCAGTCATGGGTCTCCAGACGCCAAGGCTGGGGTCCTTCTCAATAGACCACTTTATAACACTTGTTTTCATTGGCAGAGTCTTCGATTTTTTTTTTTTTAAACCCATATGCCTCTCTCTGCCTCTGGAATAACTTACGGGTTTCTGGCCTTCCTTCAGCAACTTAATGTTGGATTTTATGTTTTACGGGTGGTAAATTTTAACATGAATCCATTCTTTGAGTTGGTAGTAGGCCAGCCGCTGAGGCCTGTCCCTCAGAAATCTCTGTGGTACTGGACTACAGAGTTGGCTCAGTTGGAAAAGTGCTTACCTCACAAGCATGAAGACCCGAGTTCAATCCCCAGGACCTACATAAAAAATAAAAAAAAAAATAATACATATTTATAATCCCTGTGTTGGGGGAGGTGGGCACAGGAGGAACCTTGGCGCTTATGCCCAACTAAGCTAGGCAACTTGACAAGGTCCAGGTCAGTGAGAGACTCTTCAAAACAACAGACTGGATGGCCCCTAAGGTATCAACATGAGGTTGACACCAAACACACACACACACACACACACACACACACACACACACACGGGGAGGGAGCAGGTGGGGAAGGACTTGATAGAGCATTGGGCACTGTGTTGCTGGATGGTAGAATTTATGTTTGCATTATAAATTCAAATAAGATTCTAAGCCGGGGTTTAAATACGCTGCTGACATTTATTATTATTTTAATCAAGTGGCCACTGTGCAAACGATCGACTTGATTGCTCTTACTCTAGAGAAAATAACACCTTAATTTAGGTTTTTGAGTTTGCCGGTGAAGGGGACAGACCCTTTTGTCTGTGCTTCTATCTCAGTTTTGCTATCAGAACAATTTCATTTGCCTGTCAAAATGAAACATTATTTTTCTAGATATTGGAAGGTAGCTCACACTTGGATCCTGTGGTCTGTGTGATCTGCAAACACAGAGACGTTAGCTTTTCCAAAGTGCCATCAGAAATGAATATTGATGGAGCCACTGTAGAAAATTGGCCTCGCCCTGTGACAAATAAAAATACACTTTGCAAACACCTTCAGCCGCCTGTTCTCCCTGCCCCTGTAATTGGCTCTAATTTGCTCTGCCTGCCCTGAAACCTCAGAACTTTCAAATTGTTATTCAGTTTGCAGCGTCAGCTGTAACCAGAGCCACTCCAGCCCAAGTGTGGGCCACATGCCTGTGTAGGGGACTGTTTTTGTTCTTAATTGTTTCAGCCCATACTCGTGATGAGATTGTAAAAAGTATTTACAAATGATGTGCAAATTATTTAAGATTTGTTTTTCCCTTTCGTGAAACTTATCAGCTTCAAATGGCTTGTCCAATTGATACTAAAAATCTGATTTTAAAAATGTAGGTAATTCTCCCCAAACTTAAGTTAGTAGGAAAAATATAAAGTGAAAATGTGTTGTTTCGCTTTCTTCCCGATTTTGATTTTGTTCTCTTCTGCTTTGTTTTGTTTCTGTTGTTGAAACAAGATATCCGTGTTTTTCCTCATTGGCTGCCACTGTAAATCATTGTAACTTTAAAGCTGTAAGTTTCTTTGGTCTGTATCCCCTGTGCAACCAAATAAGGTGGCTCAAAAAGGGCTGGAGGCAGGGAATCATGATGGCTTCTTAAGTCACACAGGGGAGCATTCTCTTAGAAACTGCACCTGAGGTAATTTTTGTAACTGTCAGTGTGAAAGTTGCCATTTGTGTGAGCGTGGACCCCTCTAGTGTGGGAGTGGGTAGAAGTAGGCACGGCATCCACTTCCTGCCGTACCCTAGAAACATTGTTTTCATTCATTACCTAAGTGGAATGAACCTCAGGACAGAAAAGAACCTGCTTAACGAAAACGATTTGGCAGAAAAATCGTTGTGTGCTTCATCCGAGAGCTGCAAAGGAATTCCTTAGGATGAGTCCAGTAGGTAGAAAGTATTTATTTTCAGATGGTGATGCTGGAAGGGGGTGTTCTTTAAGGCAGTAACAGGGAACTAGTCATGTTGTTTACCATGAAGTCAGAGCCTTCTGTGAAAGCCAAAAGCAATCAAAAACCCAGTGTGGGAAATCTGGCGTGGCACAGGCAACGATTAGCTTTCCCTTACAAAACTCTATTAATGGGAACCTGCGTTCTAAAGAACCATGGCGGGCTATGCATGCCTGTCCTTCTTCCTGCTGCGGCTTTGCTAATCGGCAGTCTTCGGTGCTTGTTCTGGCCCAGTTACCACCTTGCAGTTTTCTCTGTTGTAGAACTGTGTTTTAATGTAGGCATTCAGGTTGCTTCTTTTGCGATTCGGAGGAGGAATGATCCCTGGTCCTTCCCAGTCTTCTTGTTGCCACCCCACGCCCTGCCCCAGTCTCAGGTAGACTTGGCTGCCCCCAGACATTTCTGCTCCCCAGGAAGCTCTTGCTAGTGTAGCCCACAGCTGTTCACACCAGAGTCCTGTTTTAACTCAGCGAATCATGATTGTAGAGAAGCATCTTTACTAAAATCAGATTCAATGTCTCTCCTCTATATGTGAGAGATTTGGGGGTTTTGATGTCCCCTCCCGCTTTTTTTCTTGGTTGAATTAAAACCATTTGCTAGACAAGTGAGCTGGTGCACCATTTTAATCCCAGAGGCAGGTGAGTTTCTGTGAGTTAAAGGACAGTGTAGTCTATGTAGTGAGTTCTAGGCCATCAGGGGCTATATAGTGAGACGATGTCAAAAAACAAACAAGCAAGTAAACAAACAGGCAAATAAATAAAAGCCCAAAACATAATTATCGATTCGTCTAAAAACATGTCTAGGGTGAATGCATCTTAATTAGTTGTCATAAATAATGCCTTAAAATTTATGCACTTACCCTTTGCTTGGCTTTAAAAGTATATTTTTCTTAATGCCTCGGAACGAAACAGCTTTGTGGGGACACCTTTACCATAATTTTTGTTTATTTCTTGTCCAGTATCTGTTCGTTGGTCTCAATTTTTTGCAGCTTAGATGCGTGCTTGCAGTGTGAATTTACATACAGGGATGCTACTGGCTTCAGCCATGCAACTCACAGGAAATGAGCAAACCTGTAATTCACCGTGTTGTAGCTAATTTGCACGTGATAGGAACTGGAACGTTCTTCTGAGGAGAAAAGTCAAGGCCCCCTTTCCACGCAGAGCCGTGAGGAAAAGTCCACAGAAGGCTACTGTGTAGTGTGTGAACCATGGTTTTTCTGTGAGTTCGAGGAAAACTTGACAATTGTCTGTAATAAATAATTGATAAGGAGCTTGGTTTGCGTCCTTCCGTGATAACTGTTAATGATTCTTTCAGATTTGGGTGCAGGCTGAGTGGCAAGCAGCAGGAATGATAAGAGTTGAGGGACAAATCCCAACTTAGGTTGTGTGGGTGACACCATGGCTGGTCTAACTGTAGACCCCGGCACTTATTCAATTAAGCACACATTTACTATTAATTTACTATGTTTTTTAAAAAAAATAATTCGTTGAAGTTTTTACCACAACAGAGGTGTAAATTGGAGATGAGCTTTGTTATGGCTCCTTTATGACTCCTTGCCATGAACCCTCACCCTCTAATCTGGTAGGAATGTAAAAGGACCCTCAGTTTGGGAAGTCTGGCCACTTGCTGCCGTGACTGCTGGAGTCTTGACTACGTGGGCTGGATTCCAGATGCAGCTTGACCAGCTAATAGCGGGTAGCTAATCTCCCTCAGCCTGTATTTCCTTATCTGGGGAGTGGGAACATAGTCCCTACACTACTGGGTTATAAACATCAGATAAGACACTGTGTCCTAAGGGGTCAGCGTGGCATTTGGCAGATGTCCAGCAAGTATTAGCTGGGCATTAATGCCAAGTATTAAAGTGAGTTCAGACAAAGCTGAGCAGAGACGAATCACCTGCCTGCTCCTCTTTCTCCGGTTCATCCTATGCCCTTTCCCCTCTGCCCTTCCCCCTTCCTCAACTGAATTATAACGCGACCAGGTCACTTGGGCACTTGGTACTAAGAGACATTTGTACCAGCCCTCCCCACCCCACCATAGCTTTGCTTCCATTGATGTTGACAACAAAGCTCCTTTATTTCGTGTCTTACGTGGGGCCTGGGCACTGTGATTCTTGTACCCAATGGCACTGTTTTAGGGGGTGACTGGCGTGGCATAAACAGAACCACAAGGTCTTTTGCAGGGTACAGAGAGACCCAGCCAGCAGCCTCTGCATGAATTCTGAGCTGTGTAGGAATGGTAACTGTGTCTGTCTAAGCAGAAAAAAAACTGGCTTTCCCCAATGGTTTGACGACCATTAAGTGCTCCCCTGTATGAAGGTGATGCTGCCTTTCTGTTGTAAGAGTTCATTAAATATTTGCAACCCTATAGAATGTGCCTGGAATAATGTAACCAGCGCCTTCAGATTGCTTGGCTCCACTCTTCGCTCCAGAAATGAAAACCTATTTGGATTTTATAATACACGCTTATTCTGGGGGTGGGGGAAGCTGTTCTTTCAATACAGTAAGAGTTAATTACAAATCTTTCTGTGTCATTCCATGAATATTATATAACCTACATAAATGTGTGTGAGTTCTCAATTTAAATATCTGTAAAGACAGAAATTCTTCTTTAAATACTGATAAGAACTGAGTGTATAGTTCAGTGGTAGAGCACAAGGCCCCTGAGTTCTATCCAGCTCCATAAAATAATAATTTTAGTAATAACAATGGTAGTAGTAGTAGTAGTAGTACTAGTAGTACTAGTACTACTAGTAGTAGTAGTAGTAGTAGAAGAAGAAGAAGAAGAAGAAGAAGAAGAAGAAGAAGAAGAAGAAGAAGAAGAAGAAGAAGAAGAGCCAAACAACAACAGCCAAACAACAACAGCCACCCATTGTCAGTTTTATTCCTAATTTTGGAGTAGGCCACCTGGAATGACTGGACTAAAGTAAAATGCTAAATCAAGAAATTAAAACGTTAAACTTCAAAACTCACTGACCAGACAGCTAGAAGCTCAAGGCCAGGAGCCCCACATGAATTACGAAGTCAGCGAAGAGGATTAGTTTAACCCCATCTGAGATGGTAACCTATCATTGCCTGTGGTGCATTGTGAGGTTTGGACTGAAGGCAGGCATACCTTTCGGAGGCCTGTGTAATGGCAGGCGCATAGGCTAAAGGGAGTGAAGTCACCCAGGAAGTTGAATGAGCTTCCAATGTCCAAGTGCTGCTCAAGTTAATCCATTTCAGGAAAGCTGGTGAGTGCGTGCTGACCTTCTTATGCACCAAAATGACGCCTTCCCACAGAAGAAAGTTGAGGTGCAAGAGACGCTGTTGGGAACATTGATTACCAGTTGCCTCTGAGTCGGGATCTCAGACATGAAAGTCATTTATCCATCCAGCTCCATGTATATTCCCTGAACTAGACTTCTCCAGAGTGTACTCAGGGCCTTTCCTCTGACCCCTCCAAATCAGAATGCAAATGCTGTAAGCCCTGCCCCATTTCTTCAGACCCCATTTTTCTACCTTTCGCTTTGACACTTTTACAGCCCTTCTCTTTAAGCCTCCGAGCCACCAACTGCCACCAGCCTTGCCTGACAGTGTTGGGACCAGCATCAGCCTCCACATTGTCCTACCGGAAGGACAGTGTCCTGGAGTCACGATCACTGTCTAGGGCATCATTAATACATTCAAATCCCCGTCTTCCTAAGAAACCCATTGCTTGTTTGTTTGGGTTTGTTTTTGCTTTTTGCAGCCAAGAACCCTTCAGAGTGCCTTCCTTCCTATAGGAAGGACAAACGTTTAGAGGGGTTTAATGTTTTGATTGACATCAGCAATCGAGAAAATAGCATAGGGACCAAGTGCAAAACAACAAAGAAAAAAATGCAGGTTTTCACAGTCACGCATCAGACCCACCCCTGCCACTTCCTGTGGCGTGAAGGAAATGGGAGTCTGTGTTTCTTCCTTTGAAGCTTGTACCTTCACACGGGGTAGCCCAGGCTGACCTCAAACCTGCCATGCTCCTCCTCCAGACGCCCACGTGACTCTGCTTTTGCTCCTAAGCCCTGTTTGAACTTCTCACTCTCCTGTAACCCACGAAGCCATCTTCTTCCTGAGGCAAGGTCTCAACTGTCATGTTCAGGCCCCATCCTTATATAATTTATGTTTAAACTCAATCCCTAGAAGACAGAGAAGAATGACTGTGTGGACATCTGCATCATCCTTGAGGTGCTCCAAAATGTAAATCGTGTCTGTTAATTCAACAGTTGCTTACCTCTGTTGTCCTCGAAGTGGGATCAGTGGAGTTCTGCTTTGAGGGTCTGGAAGGAGAGAGGGAGACACATAGCCTGAAGGACTGGTCCCCTGTATTCCTCCTGTGCCCCCCCCCCCCAAGCCCTGTGTGAGGGAGAAGAGCCTGGGTGGGAGCTGGGAGGAAGGGAGACTGCTGAGGGAGTGAGGACAACCCGAGGAAAGAGATGATGGTGGAAGCAGAGGGTAGGCCATTCCTGTGCTCGTGGGCTTCCTTATGGTTCCACGGCAAACTCCAGACATCCTCACGAGGATGGTGATAACCAGTGCTATCTACGTTGTGTTTTCTAGATCAATGAACTGAGCCATGTTCAAATCCCTGTCATGTTGATGCCTGATGACTTCAAAGCCTACTCAAAGATAAAGGTGGACAACCACCTTTTCAACAAGTAAGTACGGCGCAGCCTCTCTGGAGACCCCTTGGCTGGGCAGAGTAGGACTTTTTGTGACTTTTCTGTAATCACACAGGCTTTTCAATGGGTGGGAGTAAAGTTTTTCCCATGAAGTTGATCCTCTGGTAAACACAGCCGTCTGTCATAGCCGGACAAGCAGCACCAGGTTCCCTTTGCCTTATGGTGCACTGCTCCCTTTGAGCATCTTTAGATTAAAAGCTACGTCCCTGTTACTATTTAAATGTTTGGAGCTCAGATTGTTTGAGCAGTTATGGACTCCTGCTCTTGTACACAAAACTTTAAAAAACAGTGGCTTTATGGACAGAAATGACTACATTATAAGACAATAAATAATTAAGGTGTGCTATTAATAAACATAGCTGGATGTCATGTTTGGATGTCAGTAATGATCGTCATGTGAAGGCGTTGATAAGAAAGTCGATTAGTGGGCTGGAGAGGTGGCTCAGCAGTTTAGAGCACTGACTGCTCTTCCAGAGGTCCTGAGTTCAATTTCCAGCAACCACATGGTGGCTCACAGTCATCTGTAATGGGATCTGATGCCCTCTTCTGGTGTGTCTGAAGACAGTGACAGTGTATTCATATATATAAATAGATAAATCTTTAAAAAAAAAAAGTCAATTTTGTCAATTCATCCAAAATTTAGAGCTATAGCATGGCCCTTCCTCCTCAGGGCCTACAACCAGGACAGTAGCTGAACACTGACACATACACAAATGACTGTCACTCTTGTAGAGAGAACAGTAATAGAGGGGTGTGAGAACACAGAGGAGGGGCAGTCGAGCCTTAGTAACCTCCCATATACAGATGAGCGTGAAATTTCCTCTTCTCTTTGTTGTAGTACTAGGGATTGAACCTAGGGACTCACACACACGCTAGGTGAGTGCTTGACCGCAGAGCTACCTCCCATCCCCCCATTGCAGTGTCTAACCCCACTTTGGTTCTGACGTGAAGTTAGGAGTCCCCCTAATCATGTGTAGAGGTTGACTTGGTGAGTGTATAAAGTGAGGGCAGGCCCACTCAGCGGTGTGGGTGAGGGGAGGTCTTTATTGTAGATATGAGGGAGAGTGCAGCCAGAGACATCTGGAAGAGTCCAGAGCAGAGAGAGGACTAGAACCCTGAACATGGTCAGCAGACTGAACTGGACCATGAGAGGCGGGCAGGGAAGAGTGCGAAAGACAAAGAGGAAGCCAAGAGAGCACAGAGAGAGGGTTGGACAGAAGGACCAAGAGAGAGGCAAGAGAGAGTGGGCCAAGAGAACACAGGGCTAAAAGGACTGGGTTATATAGGAATGGACGTGGGGGAGGGGGGGAAGCCTGGAAAAGTTTAGGGTAGGGGTGGGGTGAGAGGAGCTCAGCCCTGGTGCCTGGCCTCTGGTATGCTAATTGGCACCACAGCTAGCCATTTGGCCTGCGTTTCTCTTGGACCTGACAGTGAGGAAACAGTCTCCGTGTGAATTTAGAAAGTGGGTCTTGGGTGTGAGGCAAGCCTTGCTTGACAGCTGCTTCCACAGTGAGCTAGCTTGCTGCTGCCTGTCCTTCCTCACTGCCCTCTCCTCTGCTCTTCACCACGTGCTTCTGTCTTGTCCCTCCCCACCCCTCTTCTTGGGGGAATGGCTGGTGTTCACAGCCAGTATTAGGGGGTTCCACAGTCCCACTATGAGAACAGACAGCGTTTTCAATCCGTCCCTCTGTCTGTCAGATCTGGTTGGGTTGTACCTGGTGCTGTGGAATGCTCTGTGCTTGCGGTGGGCAGTGAGTTCTCACTATTTCACCTGCTACACGCAGGTCCAGGTCGGGCAGAGTGAAGCCTGTTAGTCTCCTGTCTGTCTGTCTGTCTGTCTGTCTGAGCCTCACTGAACAATGTGCCCCTTGCAGGGAAAACATGCCGAGCCATTTCAAGTTTAAGGAATACTGCCCGATGGTCTTCCGGAATCTTCGGGAGAGGTTTGGAATCGACGACCAAGATTTCCAGGTGAGCTGCTTCTGCGAGGTGGGTTTGCTCTGTCAAATCGGACTTGTTTTTCTGTCCTCACGAGCATCCTTCGAGTGCTCAAGTTTCCGTGTTCCTTCAGAAGTCGGACATTCCCTAAGTAAAGGGACCTGCCTGGTGTGATTTCGGTGAGATGTCTGTAGGGAAAGAAGACAGCACTTAAGAGTGAGTGCGTGCTCTCACGTCTAGATGCACGTCCTTGCCAGCGTGTCATCACCCGTGCAAGCATGTTTTTCTGTTTTGGCAGAGGCCACTTAGGAATCTCAGGCGGGGATTGGGTTCTTGATAATTTTCAGGGTTGTAAGCAGGCAAACTCTGTCTCCTACCCCAGCTTTCTTGTCAGGCAGTGCTTGTGTCTCACGGTGCTGGGGTGTAGAGTAGCTATAGCCCTCCCATCTAGAACCTACCAACCTGCACAGTCCGTATGCCTCCTTCTCACGGACTGCATACTGATGCACTCTGGTTTCTCTCTCTGTACTTGGCATAGTCTCCATTTTGACTTTGAAATACGATATAACCTTTTAAGTGTCTGCTGCTCCCTGATCAGTCTCCTAAAAGAAGGCCCGCTTTCTTAATACTTTTACGCCGCTGTGATAAGATACCATGACCAAGGTAGCTTACAAAAGAAAATGTTTATTCGGTGCATATGGTTTCAGAGGTTGTGTCCATGACCGTCATGGTGGGGGAACGTGGCGGCAGACAGGCATGGTGCTGGAGCGGTAGCTGAGAGAGCACATCTTAAGACGTGTGCATGAAGCAGGGAGAGCTCACTGAAAATGGTGTGGGCTTTGAAACCTCAAAGCCTGCCTCTCAAGGCATACCTTTTCCTAATCTTTCCCAAATAGTTCCAACACTGACAACCAACTATTCAAATATATGAGTCTGCAGGGCCATTCTCACTCAAACCTCCACACCTGCCAGTGGCTCCCTGAGCTTCATAGAGACAGCATATCAATAAGTACTAAAGGCTTTTCTGTTTGTTTGCTTGTTTGCTTGTTTTAAGGCAGCAATCTGAGTACTGACTTGTCTTAAGTCTTCTCAGATGTATAAGCACTCTCTCTAACTTGCCCTAAATGTAAAACCTGCATCAGTGCCACCCCAGGCAACCTTACAAGTGCCACATGGACACAGCTTGCTCTACGGTTTCTCTTGAAGGATAGGCTCGCTCAGTCAGACAAGCTGCACTTGTTTAGCCTGCCTTCCTAAAGATTAGGCTCCCATCCCCACCCACCTCTGTTCTCCTTTCCAAGAATTTCTGCTGTGCTCCATCAGGCCTGAGACCACTGCCCAGGTGACCAGTGGCTCTCCACATGCTCGGGTTCTGAGATGAAGGTCTGGGCTCAGGGAAGGCTCAGGGGTAGAGGACACAACATGTGGAAGCTGGGTATTCCTTCCCTCAAACGGCTCTGACGTCAGCACCAGGTTTGGACTTCATTGATAAAACAGAACCCTAGGTCACAATTGTGGGCACGGTGTTCATGGTTGCAAGTGTGAGCGTTTTCTACAGAATAATTCCTGGAATGAAGAAAAAGAGATTTGTGTGAAGTAAAAAGGGATGTGTAGCCTGAGAACTGTTACCACATTTGAACAGGCCACAGGTTCTTTGAAATCTCTGCCTGACCCTGGAGTGTGTCCCTCCTGCATCCCGCCTCTCCCCATTTTGATTAAAAAATAGCCAGGCCCCTGTGGGACGGCTCAGGCATCAAGGAGCCTGCTACACAAACGTGAGGACTCGGATTGGATCATCGTGGTGAATCAGGACATGAGCTGGTGGACACAGGCAGGTCTCTGGAGGTCGCTGGCTGGCCAGTCAGTCAATGAGCTGGGGTTCATGAGGAACCCTGTTTCCAAACAGGGCGGGAAGCAATGGAGGATGTGATTCCTATGTCATATCAAACACATGTATCTACACATATATACCCCAGTACAGACATGCCATACGCATGCATCTACATATAACACACGTGTAACACACAAAGAACAGCAGTAATAATTATGAAAATTAATGGCATTTTACAGAACCTTCATATGTTTCTTGATCGATTACAGAGTTGAAATCTTTACATTTCTCCCCATCAGTTTATATTGAAGAGATTGGAAAATGATTCCGTTTTGTTGTGGCAGAGAAAAGTGGTTTTTAAAGTTTCCTAAAATGATGGTTGTGTTGTTGAAATACTAAGGTACCACTCTGTCCCCCTAAACATACCACCATGTAAGTTGATAGTTACATATGTGCAAATCATAACGTGCAGACTTAGGAAGGAAAGGAGGGGAGTAGAGAGTGATTCATCAATAACTAAGAACTAACTGGCAAGTCTCTCCAACACTGAGCAGGAGACCAGAATGCAGGAAGTCGGTCTGAGTGTCATTAATCATCAGAACACCTCTTTCCTCCAGCTCTGCCTGCTGAAAGCCATTGTTGCTTTCTCTGTGGTAACTGTATCTCTATTTCAAATGTTTTTCACTGAGAGCTCAGAACGCCTCAGTGAACCAGAGCTGGGCTTTTCTCCCCAGGCGTACTCTTTTCCTAGAACCCTTCTGCCCTAAAGCTTCCTCAGCACACTGGGGTCTGCTCAATGGTAGATCACTTACCCAGCATGCATAGATTCGTGGGTTCCATCCCCAAACCAGAAGTCTGAGCCAAAGACACCATGGTAAACTGAGGTTGAATCCAGTTGGCTAAAGGGTCTGGCACAAAGGCAAGTCGATGTGACACCCTGGCTCTCTACTTGAACCTGGTAGGCTCCCGTGTAAATCATAAAGTGGCCCAGGATCCAGGGCAACCCGTCAGCTCAGCCACCACCGAGCCCTGTGTAACAGAACGTGCCAGGCAGCCCTGGAACACCCCATAGCTGTGATTTTGCTAGGCGGCCTCCTGCCCCTCCTGAGTGCAGCGTCATGAAGACTGTGTTGAAAGAGGACATCTAAACTGTGGTTAGAGTATATGCTTAACACGTGAAGCACTGGTCCCCATCCCTTGTACCAAAAACGGAGAAAAGCTTTAAAAAGATGGCAGGGGCCATCCTTGTGAGTCTAAAGTATCCTTCCAGGGAAAAGTTGGGCCAACAAAGGAAGCTCCCATCACCCTGGGGAGTGGCTGTTGTCTGGCTGTGCTTATTCTGAAGCACTTGTATTTTAGACAACTGACCTTAAGTCTGCGTGGGGATAAAGCCCGGGATCATCCGATTAATTGTGTATTTGTGTCTTTCCTTTAACTCAAAAGGGTACCTGTCTCACCTTGTTCCTTCAGCCTTGTTTAGCGGAGGCTTCTTTGATCATTGTAGGAGGAGGTAATTAGCCAGCCGAACTGAGCTCTGTCTGTGAACTTACACATCCCGAATGAGATCGAAAACACTGCTCACAGCCAGCAAGCATGTGCCTTTGCTGTGGTATTGATTTCATGGGTGCATGGATGTCTTTAACTCCCCCACCACCCCCTTGCTGTTAAAGACAAATCTAAACAAAAGTTCCATTATAGGATATTTAGCTCTAATTACCAATACCACCCATGACAGCTACTTTTTGTTGCTGTGACCAAATGCCTGAGAAAAATAATGTAAGAAGATGGATTTTGTCAGGTTCATGGTTTCAGAAGTTATAAGCCCAGGATGCTTTGGGGCTGGGTTAAGGCAGGATATCATGGTTATAGAAGTGTGTGACCGAGAAAGTGACTAGTTTGGAGACAGCCAGGGAGCAGAGAGAGGAAGGGACCAGAGGAGAGGAGAGAAAAGGAGAAAGGAAGAAGGAAGGGAAGGGGGGGGGGGAGCCTTTTCAAAGGCACGCCCCTCGTGATCTTTCATCAACCTGGTCTAGTCTCCTAGCTTCTGTCATCCCCCAGTAAAGCCATTGGATTATATGTCCACCAGTGGATTAATCCACCGCTTAACTTGAACTCTCACAATCCCATCACCCCCCAGGAGCTCCTCCAGCTAGGGACCAAACCTTCCAAACTTCACACCCACCTAACACCTAACATACATATGCTGACGTGTATGTCTGTGCATGTGTGTGTGTGCATACGTGTATATGGGCATGTACCTGCATGCATGCCTGGTGATTTCAGACTCAGTCTGAGTTTAGTGGCTTAATATTTTTTAATTATATAATAGGTTTGTGATGTACTCAGACTGAGTTCCGTTTTTCTGGTTATTGTTGGTCCACGTGGTCCCCATCCCTGCTTCTTTTAAGATGCTTTTAAGGATTAATACTACTATGTAAGGTTCCACCACTGCCTTCTCCATATCTCTAATACTGTAAGCCCTAGCCCCCTTTTACTCTGATTTCACTCAAGCTGATTGAACTCTGTGTGTATCTATTCATGCTGTCTTTCAGAGTCTATGCTAAACATTCCAGGTATCTTCCTTACCTCCTAAGTGCTGGAATACAGTCGTGTGCCACCATGCCCAGTTCTGTGTGCTCGGGGTGGAACCCAGAGCTTCATGCTTTTAGGCAAGCATTTCGCCAACTGAGCTGCAGCCCCATATTTGATGCCCAAAGGCCTAGCTAGATGTTCTTGGGAGTACAGATAAAGAGTAAAGCGGTGAATCATACTAGACTCTAGTAAATGCTAAGATGATACGTTAGTTTTGAGAAAGTCGCAGCCCCCTTGCTGGCCTTGCAGGGTATCAGCCCTCTTAAAGTCAGATAGAGGCTTCAGGTTGCTGTGGGTATCCAGAGGAGACGACCCACCAAACCAAGACGTTGCCCAGGATGGAGCCTGTACTGTTCAACCTAAATACAGGGCGCCGTTGAAACGGAGCCCTCTCGTTCGTTGTGCTGGATAATACCAGGTTTTGTTTGCCCCCACTGCGCCTCCTGAATTAGAATCCCTCATTATTTGCGTTTGGTGCCCTTTCTTCATATCTGCAACAGAGTTCTAATTTTAAGAATAATTCATCTTAAAAGCTAGCATTTGAAACTTCTGGTGTTCTTGTTTTAAGTTTCGGGCTCTAACTTGAAGACCTTCCCGGTTCACCACGTTTTAGGGAGTAGGGGACTCTGCTAGGACATCTGTCGAATAAAGATGTTTGCAGGGCAGATTTCTCAAGATGACTTGAAGCTGTATGAAGGAAGGAGCTACAGTCTTGCATATACTGCCTACTTTCCCTCTGAGAGCTCTGGAGGGAAGGGAGGGGGTCAGGGGCGTCCCTGCAGCACAAAACAACTGGGTACAGAGGGAGCTGAGGGAGAGACACAGATGGGGAAGCAGCCAGATGTACAGTCAGTGTAATAACAAGTCTGAAGGCCTCACCTAATTCCGCAGCCTGCAAGCAGTTTTGTGGATTTTGTGCAGGGGAGGAGACATATATGAAGTCTACTTTTGCTTTTTCGTGGGTATATATGTATATGGTTTAAATGCATATGTGCATGTATGTATCTATGTTTGCATATGTGCATGCAAACTGATGTCTGCTATCTTTTTTAATTGCTATCCACTCTACACATGGCCTCTCACTGAATCTGGAACTCACTGGTATCCCCAGGAACCCCTGTCTCTGTCTCTTGGATGCTGAGACTATAGTGGCCGACCATACCTATCTGACTTTATGTGGATATCTGTAGATCCTAACTTGGATGGCAGGTACTTTGCTATGAGCTATTTCCCAGACCCTGAAATCTGGGAGTGGGGGTGGTAAATAAGTTTTAAAAGGGTTATTTTTACTTGTGTTTATGTGTGTATGCCACATGAGTGTGGGTACCCACAGAGGCCAGAAGAGGACATCAGGTGCTCCCTTGTGATCTGCCCTACATGAATAGGAACGGCAGCAGGACTTTGAACCACTGAGCCATCTCTCCAGACCTCCCCTTTCTCCCATACATGACTTTTTTAAGATAGCGGGATGGTTATGTAGGGAAGGTCTGCAAGAGAGAGAAGTAAACAAGAGAGTAGGGCATAGCTCGGTGTGTAGAGAACTGAGTCATTTGTCACTGACAGAGGACAGCTGCACAAAACTGTGAGAGAGTCAAACAGAAAAGTCAGGGCCAGGGGTCAGTGAAAACAAAGAGAGACACCAAAGAGGAGCTGGCGTCTGCGCAGCTGAGAGAACTGATGGTGTGAGTCACAGAAGGAGATTGGGAGTTTAATGCAAGAAGAGAAGGGAAGGGAAAGTTGAGTTTCTGACCTGTGGCTTGGAGACCATGAAGTGCTGACAAGACTGTTGACCACTCAGTTGAGTGCCCTAGGTGGTACTCAGAGGAATCCAGCGAGAGGTCCAGCTCTAGGAAGTCCTTGAGGGAGCCTTCCTACATTCTATCTCTCCACAGTCATACTGACAGTGTCCTCACCAGTGTGTGCTTAGTCTGTGCACTGTCTCAACTTTTGTCTCTTCCCCACTGGGCGGTTGGTGTCTTAGTTAAGCTTTTATTGCTGTGAAGAGACAACAGGACCAAGGCAACTCTTACGAAGGCAGACATTCAGTTGGGCTGGCTTATAGTTTCAGAGGTTCGGTCCATTGTGGTGGGAAGCCTGGCAGTGTCCAGGCAAATACTGTACCACAGAAGCTAAGAGTTCTACATGTTGATCATCCGCCAGGAGGAGACTGTCTCCCACAGGTAGCCAGAAGGAGGGTCTCTTCTGCCCTGGGTTAAGCATTAGCACAGAGCCCCAAAGTCCACCTGTACAGTAACACACTTCCCAACAAGGGCATACCTAGTAATGCCACTTCCCATGGGCAAGCATATTCAAACCACCACAGTTGTTGGGTTTGCCCAGCTCACTCTAGAAGTTTACTCTTGCTGGATAAACCTTCTGCATCCCAAGGGGCCCTGGGCAGTTACTCCATCTTGTGCATGGAGGCACTTGGGCTAAAACACACTGGAGTTCCATTTCAGCCTTGTGAGAGAGCAGGATGCACTGCACAGCCAATCTGCCTCTGATTTCTTGAATGTTTTTCTTGCTGAAAGCTGAGAAGATGATTCACCCCACCACAGTGTCCCTGTCCCCACTTCAAGCGTCAGTGGTTTCCTGCTGGCCCTGTGTTTCCAGCCCTGAACCTGCTGCACCTCACTGTAGCCAAGGCTAATCCTTAGTCAGCAGTCCTTAGCCCTGGGTGTGAGGAAAACACAGTGTTTCCATTTCATGAGCCTTGGAGACTAGCGTCTGATATTGGAGCTCCAAAGAGTCTAAAATGCTGTTCTCATAATGTTCTGTGAGACCCCTGTACCACTCTCTGGTTTGTTACTGATCATTGCTGTCTTCTTCTTTTCTGATAGTTGTTTCATTATTGATAAGCATTAAATGTTTTGCTCCCCTCTAAAACGGAAGCCATTCTGTGCTTAGGGTCACAGCTCCCACTTCCTGTTGATAAGAGCTTAACGTGGGGCTTTGAGCCCAGTGCAACTTTAATGACTCCACAGTGATGGTCAAGTTAGCATGTTGGTCTTTAATGGTCTGATGATGTCAGCCCAAGCCCAGCTGTGCTCACTCCCGTAAGTCCAAGGGAAACCCAGAATTCAGCTCTCTGGGTGATGGTGACCCTTTTCTCCTGGGCTCTGTGATTTGAGGCATGCAGTCAGAATCCTGTTGTCAGCAGCAGGCTTGAGACTGGTTTCTAGACTGCTGGTCGGTGACACAGGTAGCCCACGTTGTGGAAGAATGTTTCATGTGAGTCTGGATGAGCCCTGAGTCTTCCGTGGCTGATGCTATGGCCAAGGTCAACCACCACAGCGGGTCTCAGTGTCATCTGTGACAAGGGGATGGGATGGGGCAACAAGCTTTCCAGGTTCTCTCAGGTAAGCCCCTCCAGCTTCACTCTGTTTCCCGCCTGTCATGTCCTCCACTCGCTCCTGCTGCCATGACGTCCTGTCCAAGCCGTGTGACTAAGCAGTATAGACTTAGCACTCCTAAGCCACGAGCCCAGATAAACCCTTCCTGCTTACGTTGTTTGGTCCCAGTGACTTAGAGTAACTTATGCAGGTTCTTGTACATGAGATTGATAGATTCTCCTAGGAAGCTAATTGCTTTCCCACATTTGAGCTTGGCAGAGTTGATTTTTTTTTTTCCAAGTATTCTTCCTTTTGACTAACATTTTTTTAAAAGCTCCATATATGATTTAAACGAAAATAAAACTTTTGTTTGTTTGTTCGTTTATGTATGAGTTATGATAAGGAGTGGGCTGAGGCGCCCCAACACATGCATGGAAGTGTGCAAATGTCAGATGTCGGTGTCAACGAGTGTGTCAGTGTCAGAGGACAACTCATGTCCTCAGGCTTGGTGGCCCTGAGCCATCCCGCTGGCCCTTCACGCGTGACTTTTGCCAGAACGTGCAAGCTACAAACAAAACGAAAACTAACAAAAATATATGGAAATATGAGGTTAGGTCAAGGGAGTTAAGTGTGAAAAGGGCTTGGCGTTTTCAGCAGAGGTGCTGGGGGAAGTAACAGTTACTAACGCAGGATGTTCTATGGGAACTATAAAGGATAGGTGATTAGAATGAAGCTAATTAAATTGGCCTTTAGGATTTCTCCCCTTTTGGAGGCTCTACTAATCCTGGGCCTCCCACTGTGGAAATAAACATCTTCCATGCCCACTGCTAGAGGAGGAGGGTGGGAAGGGGGGGGCACTGTTAATCCTGTTCTGAAAGGAAATGATAGTAGCTTCCCAATTATAAATGCAAGAAGACCATCGCAGGGGGACCCCTCATTATCTTGCTTTATTTCCTGTTGAGGGCTGTGGAACAGCAGAGCTTCAAACACAGCTGCTGTTGAGGCTTGAGGCAGGATATCAGATGTTCTAAGACATCTATAGAAAATCAAGCTTAAGTACCAATTTGTACCATTGGTTTTAAAAAGGATGAGATCCTTAAATTGTCTTACCTACCCATCACTGTAGCTTTGTCTTAGAATTGCAAATACCCTCAGCTACCCAGCGAGCTTAGAATGGGCCTTAGAAGCCACATCTGCTGCCTGAGGTGTGTTCCAGGCTCAGTTACAGCTCAGCCCTGGAATGAGCAGAGGTCCCTTGTGGTGTCCCCTGAGGCAGCCTGGGGCAGCCTGATGTCTGCAGCTTGCATAGCTGTGCAGTCAGTGGCCTCATACAGGGGTACCTGTGTTTCTGTGCCGATGGCAGCACCTGTTCACTCTGTAGAATGTCCAGAGCAGGCAAAGGTACCACGACAAGAAACCCTCAGAAGGGGTCGGAGAAGGAACCACAGCAGAAATGTGGGTGGATTGCCAGAATGCAAAAGGCTATGGCAGCCCCTGCATGGCTATGCAAGTACACGGAGTCGTCTGAGCTGCACACTTTAGGTGAACCACGGTGCAGTCTGTGAGTGGTCTCCAAGGAAAGCCACTGAAAAGGAATGTTTAGGAACAGGCAGGACCGCTCAGTGGGTAAGGACACATGGTGCCAAGCCTGTTGATCCAATTTCAACTTGTAAAACCCACAAGTAGAAAAGAACAATTACCTCAGATGATCCTCTGACCCACACAGGGCCTTACATATATGCACACAGATAGATATATGTTTACTTAAAAAGAGAATGTTTAGGGGTACAGGGGATGTGCCCCAGTAGGAGTAGAATTTACCATGAAAGAATGAAGATCTAGTTCAGATTCCAGGCAGCCACATAAAACCAACATACTTCAGTAATCCAGGTGCTGGAGAGGAAGACAGGAAGGGTACTGGGGGCTTGCTGGCCAGCCACCCTAGCCAAATCGGTGAGCCCCAGGTTCAGCAAAGACTGTCTCTCAAAAAAGAGGCGTAGACCAAGACACCTGACACCATCAACTTCTGTCTTACATACATGTGCACACACACATGCACACACATACACACACATGCACACACACACACAGACAGAACACACGCACACACACACAGAATACATTCTCTCTCACATATACACACACAGACAACACATACACATATACACACACATACATGCACATGCACATATACACACATACACAGAATACACACTCACACACACATATACATACAGACAGAACACACACATGCATGTACATTGCACACAAATAAAACTCATTTCTTTTTAGAAAAGAATTCAGAGCTTGAAATTAGTTTATATTTAATATGAGACTTTATCACTATTGATTTTTGTCTGCCTTTTTCTTGGAACAAGTTACAACATTATGTCTAGTTATGACAACTTTTAAAGACTGGTAGTTTATAATACAAAATTAGCAAATGTATAGAAGGAAATGTATAGCCAGTGGATATGGCATCATTTGTAGTTTGTGTACATTTATCTTTATCATTAGGTTTTGGTTTTTTTTTTATTTCACAAACTAAGAGTAAATCATTGGCCATTTCCCAAATCTCTGGGAATTAACAGCACCAATTTATCCTGGTTACTAATTACAAGAGGGAGCAGGACTCTCGGAGACCGATCAGTCCGGCTGTTTCTTTGCAGATAAATGGGTCTGGCGTGAGAGTAGGGACATTGCTGTTGGGCTGTGATTTGTATCGTGTTGTTTTTATTGCAGACCCTTTTGTCCTGCCCCATGTTGCCCCTGACTCCTAGTTTGAGAAGACGCTGAGCTATGAGCTTGAAGGAGAACCTTGGGAGGGCCTGTTGTATCAGCTTTCTTGGGAGAGATGGGACTAAATTATTTTCCAATAACACACCGACCGAAGAACCAGTTTGACCCAAGTCCAGCCTGGTGAACCACTGAGTTTATTAGATCTACTTCAGGAGCGTGGATTATACTGAGATAGCTGCTTCCCTGAAAAGACCCAGCTCAGCAGGTGACAGCTGCCAAAAGCTGCATGGATAGAGTCCCTTCTTTGTCCCCTTGTCCCTGCCCTTCCCAAGGCTCTGACCAGCTGGGGCAGGATTACTGACAGCTGGGAGAAGGGGCAGGAGGGAACATGGAACAGAATCTCTGAGGAGGGTCTAATGACCCTCCCACCCCCTTCCTCCCCAGGAGCATCAACAGCTCCTCTCATCAGAAGTCTTATTGGAAGTCCCAGCTGCTCCAATTTAGAGGGTATTGGTCATGCTGTGCCCAGAAACATCTCCCAACAGCTGGGGGTTCTCAACTTGAAGCTGCTCCTTTAAGTGGTTTGAATTCTCCGATAAGAGCTTCCTGGAGGGAGGGCTACAGGAGATCATCACCTGTCACTTTTGAACAGATCCGTGCAGAACCCCAGATTAGGATGTAAACGACGTTAATCTTATTTCAGAACGGAGAACTTGTCCAAGCTTTGTCTAAAGCTAGGAATTCGAGTTTTCGGGAGAGCAGATCTCTCCAAACCTGAGGCGGGTTTCTGTGGGTTGATTTTTGTCTGACACCTTTTCCTGAGGACACATGAGTGGATACGTTTCCTGAAAAGGAAGCATTGTAGGTTGGAAATGGAGATTGTGAAGAGTAAACTGAAGGTGTTAACTGTTCAGCCTTGACTGGACCAGATCTGAAACAGTCTGGCTAATTAAAGTAAGATTTTTTTAAAACAGTGCCTCTGCGGCTGGCCTTCCTTCTCCCTAACCTGCCCGCTCCATTTCTGAGATTACTATTGTGGAGGAAAAGCGATAACTTGGGTTCCCAAAGCAGAGATTCCTCTCTCGATCTTTCCTGTCGCCCGCAAAGGCTGTGCACTTCTCAGTGAAGGAAGTGGTAGAGATCGATGGTAGAAGAAGAGTTAAATTAAAATTCCCCAGCAGTCCTCAGCTCATGCTAGGTAGACATGATAAAGTGGGTCACATGACCAGAAACTTGTGAGGAAGCCCTAGGTTGGCATGGCCTGCAGCCCACAGGACTCCTAGGAAACGCTAGAACCCAGCCCCATCTTCATACTGAAAACAGAGTCCCAGGCGCAGCACCCCTCTGTTCCCCAGACACACACGTGCCTCAGCTCTTGCCTGGAGAGAAGATGGCTCCTCTCCCTGCTCCCTGCCGGTGGGTGCTACCTTTGAGTGAGCCAGGGCTTCTTATGCAGGTTAATAAAAGCACACCTCAGGTAGACTGGTTGCTCTAACACCGTGGCTGTTCTTGATATTTCCCACACACTTAACTCAGCACCATTGAGAACATAGGAACAAGTTTGACTTTGTGCCACCTGGCCCACACTCTAAATTGGTCTTAGAGGGTGTTTGTCACCATGGAAAAATCGATATGAGCCACCCCATTGAAATGCCTGCCACTCTCCAGAGCCGGAGGGAGGCCTCGTGGGTGCTGGAGTAACTGGGTACGCTCTTAAGAACTCAGTTGGACTTCTGCTGGCATCCTCTGGGTCTGTTTTCTTGTCTCCAGGTTAAAGTTGCTTCCAACCCTGATGCTTTTTATTGTGAGAAGGACCCCTTGCAGCACCTATAGCCTCCCGGCCTCCCTCCGGTCTGAGAATACAGTGCTGGGATCCTAATTCCTTTGCAGTAGAACTCGGACCCTCAGATCCTCTGTGTTCTGCTGCATGAGATCTCGGCTTGAACAGTTCTCCCCTTAAGGCCAGTGCTTGCTCTTGGTGAGGCTGTCCTGAGCACATCTGGAGCCTGAAGTGTAAGTCTTACATAGACCTGTGAATTATTGTCATCTCTTTAATCTTGGCCTAGATGTCCTAAACTGTCACTGCACACTTCCAAGACTACAGTGGCCTTCCGTCTCCTGACTAGAGTCTCCGTGGGAGATAGGCTCTGTGTTCTAAGACCTATACCTCCAGCCTTGGCCTAAGCACAGAGTCATGTCTTGGAGGAAATTGTATTTGGCTTGGGTTTGGTTTTTCTTTTGTCTTTGTGTGTGTGGTGTGCGTGCCTGTGTGAAGGCATGCTTACAGGTGTTTGGGTACATGTGTGGGGGATCATGTTTGTAGGGAGCTAGAGCTTGAGGTCTTCTGTCTTCTTCAATCACCTTTGGCTTTCATCAGTGAGGCAGGCGTGAGGCCTTGGGCTCTGGAGTGTGGCAGGCATTTCAATAGGATCAATCATATTGATTTTCCCATGGTGACAAACACCTTCCAGGGTCTCCGGCTGGAGCCAGCTAGTCAGCTTTCTGCAGAAGTATTCCCCCAACCCCTGCCCCTGCCCCTGCCCCTGCCTCTGAGCACCGGGTGACAGGCAGGCCAGTTTCCACACTGAGGTTTGTGCTGCGAGCGTTGGGTCTGTCGTCTGTCTTACTGCCCTTCACTTTACAGATCAGAAGCTGAATCTCTGAGACCAAGTGACATATGCAAAGGCCAAGGAATGGCAGGTGGCACAGGAGTGTCAGGTGGTACAGGAGTGTCAGGTGGTACAGGAGTGTCAGGTGGTGGTACAGAAATAGCAGGTGGTAGAGGAGTGGCAGGTGGTGGTACAGGAGTGTCAGGTGGTACAGGAGTGTCAGGTGGTACAGGAGTGTCAGGTGGTACAGGAATGGCAGGTGGTGGTACAGGAATAGCAGGTGGTGGTATAGGAGTGTCAGGTGGTACAGGACTGGCAGGTGGTACAGGACTGGCAGGTGGTAAAGGAGTGGCAGGTGGTGATACAGGAACGGCAGGTGGTAGTATACGAATGGCAGGTGGTGGTACAGGAATGGCAGGTGGTGATACAGGAATGGCAGGTGGTACAGGAGTGGCAGGTGGTGATACAGGAACGGCAGGTGGTGATACAGGAATGGCAGGTGGTGGTACAGGAATAACAGGTGGTGGTACAGGAGTGGCAGGTGGTGGTACAGAACTGGCACGTGGTATAAATGAAGAGAACCTTCTGGATACCTGACTCTCACCTTCAGCATTACACTACATTGGTCAGAAATTCAAATAAATTTATGTTTTATAAACCTTTATTTTTATTTGTATAGGTGTCTGAATGTATATCTGTGCACCAAATTTGTCCAATGTGTGCACCCATGGGACCCATTGGATCCCATGGGACTGGAGTTAGACATAGTTATGAGCCACCACGTAGGTTGTGGGAGTCGAATCAGGTCCTCTGGAAGACCAACCGGTGACCTTAATTGTTGGGCCACCTCCCCCCAGCCCATGTTTATCTCACTAGGAAGGCTGTAAAGATCTGCAGTAATGTTTTATAACGATCAAAGATTATTCTTGACTGTCAGTTACCCTGGTCCGTTTCCCTAGGGGAGGTTTTAGACAGGAACCTGAGACATACATTACCCGCTTCTACTGTCAGATTTTTACCTTCAAGTGAGAAAATTGCCCTTATGGAAACAATGCTGCTAGTAAATACAAAATAACAAGCCAGATTTCTGGGGCTTGCCATCACCCCAAAGGTCACCCCAAACTGTACATTTTGTGTACAGTTGCATTAACTTTTCTGATTTTCCAGTTGTCTGTTAGATAGGCTTCTTTTTACGTTGATTCTACAGGCACAGTCTAAGTTTTGGCCAGGTATCCCCAACATCACCAGTTGCTTGGAAACCTAGAGCCTTAAAGAATGGTTCTCCTAGTCCTAGCCTGCAAGTTGGGAACTCTCATAGCTCTACTAGAGAAGTGAGCCGAGGCAGAACCAGAATTAGACCATATCCCATGTGCACAGGCCAAGATCAGGACATGGCCAGTGTCTAACAAACACAAAGAATACTGTAAGGAATTTTTATGTCTTTGAAACTGATGGGAAAGGAAGAGACTCCTGCATGAGACAGAACCCCAGCTAAGTTCTTACACTATTTTATTAGTACAAGTTCCACACTTGAAAACACAAGCAGTCTCACCCTTGCCCGGGGTCTCTCATTAACTGCTGTGGTGAAGGTTTGAGTTTAGTTTCCCACTTTTGCTGACCTGAGAACTGGAGGGAAACGAATGAACAGGGTGTTAGTACAAGTGTGCGTAACTACATGCTAAGTAGTGCAGCTTAAACATGTTAACGAGCACCACTGGGGGATCCTCAGTTATTGTGGTGGACCACATACCAGCTCCATCAGTATCTGCTACTTCCTGGAAAGCCTCGGCACCAGCCTATGGGGTCAGAGCCTGCAGTACCACGTGGTCTCTGCGCTGGTGGTTCAGTACCACGTGGTCTCTGCGCTGGTGGTTCAGTACCACGTGATCTCCGCGTTGGTGGTTCAGTAGGCTTGAGCAGCACTGACTACTCACCTTCTGATTTTGACCTCCCACACTGGCTCCTGGGAGGATGCGTTACTTTTCTTGAGCTAGGAAACTTGAGATGGCTGGTATTGTCAGTTTATTGGATTGAAAGCTGCCTAGGGATGAGTATTAGGGGATTTTTTTTTCCAGAAAGATTCATATTCAGGGCTAAGGAGAAAAGATGTGTCCTGAGAGTGGACAGCACCATTGAGTGGCTGTGTAGCCCACGTGAAGTAAAATTTGGACTAAGCCAGAGCCACGCCCACATATCCACACACACTCCCTGATCTGACGTCGTGTGAACAGCCATCCCCCCACACGTTCCTGCCACGGTGTTCTATAAAGCTCACAGGCCAAGTAGCCATGAGCTGAACCTACAGAAATCGTGAGCCAAAATAAATCCTTCCACAAGTTGTGTGTGTTAGGCTATCACCCCCTGGATGAGACCAAGTGCCTGTCACTTCCTCTTGTCTGTCAAAATTGATGGTTCTTGCTTTGATTTTATGTCTGAAGATAATTTGTAGTATTAGTGGTCTTTACAGTTCTTATTTATTTGCAGTAAATACCCTTTTTCATATTAATGTTTGGGATGGGAAAAATAAGACCATTAGCAATATATAATAATAATTTTTTTTTTTTTGCTGGCATTTAACCACAAAAGGGGCATTTGATTTCCTTCCTTTTTGTTCTAAGCAGGAAATGGTAAAGGAGGTTTTTTTTTTTTTAAGCCAAGACATAATTAACTGCAAATTAAACTCTTGCTAATGTCACCATTTTCATCCTGAAAGTCCTTTCATTCTGCTTTATCTACCTGATGAATTTCAGTTGTCTTAAGAGTGATTTAACACCGCCAAATCTTCATACTTAACATCCTGCTGGAATTGCATTGACTTTTTTTTTTTCATCTGGAGTTTTCTGATTACTGAACCTGCTTTTCTTAGCTTGATTGGCAGTCTTGCCACTGCACTTGGCAGGTGTTCTTGCCTATGTTAGAGCTGAGATGCACTCTCTCAGGATGTAATGGTCCAGTGCCATGATGCCAGGTGCATACTGGGAAATCAAGATAAGCTAGCGGGCCCTTTCCCTTCAACTGAAAATCCGTAGGAGCCTGGTATTGCCTGACTGCAAAGTCACCTGCATTCTCTGAAACCGGGTTAGTCCATGGGTTCCTGTGGATGCCTTGTTTAGAGAGGAGATTGAGGGGGAGGGGACTTTGCCTTTGAATCCCCACATGGGATATCAAGCAAGGCCTGGAAGAGGATGATGTCATTACTCATGGGTACAATTAGCACTGATGAAGCCCAGACTTCCTCAGACATGGGAGTTCTCTAATGCCATTAGTCTCTGACCAGTATAAAGAGAGTGGGGCCAGCAGGGTGATTTTCTTGACAACTCTAAGAAAGAAGAGAGACAGTGGTTGAAGTCTCATGAGTGAGAAGGCTTGTAAGGTTATACACTAGCTGTGGTGTAGACATTCCCTAATCAAACTCTGGGGTACATTGTTCTGCAAGTCACTGCAGGGACCCCACTCCTCATCCTTCATCAGTAGCCCTGGAAAACTACTGCAGAGGAGGGGAAGATGGACTAAGCCAGAGTCTGCTAATAGGCTGAGTGGAACACACTTTCCCAAGCTCCTCTTCCTCCACAGGTCATGATTGACTCTTTAAATACTTTTCTAGCATAGTAGTTGAGAACCCAGGTTCTGGACCAGCCATAAGCGAAATTCTGGTTCCTCGTTGACTGGCTATATGACCTTCATTCTGTTATGACCTCTCAACTCCTCTTGCCATCTGTGTAATGACGTGACAGTGAGGGCAGCGTGGCATCGTATGGGATCTTACCAGAATGCACAGAATCCTGGCGGCTGCTCGGTGCTCAGTGACTGTGCAGTGTCCTTTTGTGGCTAAAACCTTATCCTATTCGGAAGAAAAATTTGGGTTCTTGTCCAACCCTGAAAAGAACAGGGCAAATAAATAACTCATTACAACTCTGGGCGTGAGCCTGCTTGTTTTGTTTACTGGTTTGCTGGGAGGCAAGATCTTAGCATGTAACCATGAATAGCCTCAAACTTGCTGTATAAGCAGGTTGACCTCTGTAGGTCTGGTCTACATAGAATTCTAGGCTAGCCTTGAGCAGGGTGAGGCTGTACCTACCTTTATCCCAGCTGATGCTGAGGCAAGAGAATCTCCGTGGACTGAGGGCTAGTCTGGTATACCTAGAGAGCTCCAGGACAGCTAGGGCTACATAGACCCTTTACCAAACCCAAGCAAACAAATAGGATAGCCTCAAACTCACTGCCGCCCTGATTGACCCGCGCCAGTGCACCTCGATCGTCCTCTAGGAACGTTAGAATCACAGTTCTTACCCAGCTGTTTTCACTCCATTTAGGAGACTTGCAATCGGGTTACGGAGAACTGTAAAGCATTGCCAGCCACTGGCCAGTTTATTCCAGATGCAAATGCTCTTGGTATGATGACAAATGACCCAAACCCCAAAGCCACACTTTAACCAGTTCTCTTCCCTTCTCCCTCCTCACCCCACCGGGAAGAATTCCTTGACCAGAAGTGCGCCCCTTCCCAATGACTCGCAGGCTCGCAGCGGGGCTCGGTTTCACACGTCCTATGACAAAAGATACGTCATCAAGACCATTACCAGCGAGGACGTGGCAGAGATGCACAACATTCTCAAGAAGTACCACCAGGTAACGTCCCCTTACCTCTGTTGACCCTTCATGCCAAAGTGTCATCAGGGCCAACCCTTGAACTACACTCGGGCAGTGTAACAGACCACATTTGACATGAAGGTCTCCTCCAGCCTGGGGTTCCAGAGTGAGTGTGGCCTGATCCCTGGCCCTTAACAAGAGAATGCATAGGCTCCTATTTACGAAATAGTCATCTAAATTATTTAAAATAAATTTAATCTAATTATGCTCCTACTGATCCCCATTCTGGTTGTAAAAATTGCTTCGCTAAAGATTTGGCAACTTTCCAGAAGATCCCTTCTGTGCCAGAAGTCAGATGTTAACCCCAAGCCTGTATCTGTTTACGCTACTGAGTCCCGTGCAGTTCCCACTGTCTGGCTTTTCCAGGACTCACCCGTTGCCCAGTTGGCCTTGTAGAAAATTCTCTGGTTTTAGGGAATTTTGTGTTGGTCACTTTCTGCCCCAGTTCATCCCCAACCATGGCGGCTTTGTAACCTCCTGGGGGAGGTGCCCTCGGGAGCTGCTTTCTCTTCCCTGAAATAAATTCCAGCCTAGTTTTGCATGCTGGAGCACAGATCCACAGGTCTAACTGGATCAGTAAAAAAGACTTCTCACTATGGAGTAGCAAGGACACCAAATGCAGAAGCAAGACAGTCCTCAGCCCAGATCCCAGCCCTGTCACCTGCTGACCCCGTGGCTTCTGGATTTTGAGACCTGTCTCCTCATTTATACAATGGAAAGTATCCATACTTCCCAAGTCCTGCGAAGTCAATGAGGTAACATGTATCAAGTCCATAGCAGAGCATCTGACATGCACTCCGTGTGCAGCATATGGAAAAGCGGTAGTACTGGTGCTTGTCATGTAACTGAAGTTAAACGCCTGTCGTGTCACCATAACTATTAACGCCTGTCGTGTCACCATAACTATTAAAGTAAGTCACCCTGAGAAATCGTAGCCTTCTTGCACAAATGTCACTGCTCATGCAGCCATTCTAGTAATTGTCCTCAAGAGAGGTATTTATTTAAAACACACGTATGCATGTGTACAATATGCATGTGCACAAGTGTGTAGGTGCATGCACGCGTGCACACACACACACACACTCACACACACACACACGGTTGCTTTCAGAGTCTGTATCAGTTCCCTTGGTTGTATTAACAAAACACAAACTGAGTGATTTAGATAGCAAAGACATTTTGCTTGCAGTTCTAGAGGCTTTGAATTTGAGATCAAGGAACCAACATGGTAGAAGATCAGAGAGGACTCTGCCCCTGCCTGTGTGGTTAGCGTCTCCTCACCTGGGGGAGACAGAAAAAACTATCCTTCCTGCTAAGTGTAAGAATCACATCAGATCCACAGAACCACTTGCCACACACTGGTGATTAGGGCTTTAAATGGTGTGTGTGTGTGTGTGTGTGTGTGTGTGTGTGTGTGTGCGCGCGCGCGTGCGCGTGCGTGTCAAGTAAGTTTGGCTGCCTATGGAGCCTAGAGAGGACATCAGGCAACCTGAAACTGGAGTTACAGGTTGTTGAGCTTCCTGACCATGGGTGCTAGGTACCAACTACCAACGTGGTCTTTGGGAAGAGCAGCAAGCACTTTTTTTTTTTTTTTTTTTTTTTAATTAACTTGAGTATTTCTTATATACATTTCGAGTGTTATTCCCTTTCTCGGTTTCCGAGCAAACATCCCCCTCCCCCCTCCCCTTCCTTATGGGTGTTCCCCTCCCCATCCTCTCCCCATTGCCGCCCTCCCCCCAACAATCACGTTCACTGGGGGTTCAGTCTTAGCAGGACCCAGGGCTTCCCCTTACACTGGTGATCTTACTAGGATATTCATTGCTACCTATGAGGTCAGAGTCCAGGGTCAGTCCATGTATAGTCTTTAGGTAGTGGCTTAGCAGCAAGCACTCTTAACAGCCAAGCCATTGTTCTAGCCTGTGATTAGGATTTAAAAGTATGCATGGTGAGGAAACACAAACATTTCATCTAGATTTTGCTTTTACTTAAACAGCGTTAAATTCCCCCTCAGCAGTGCAAACTGTCACAGAGAATGTTCAAAGTGAAGCCTCATGAGCCCTGGCTGCTCAGACGAGGATTCACAGAGAGTCAAGTCACATCTGCCAAGCATCAGCCTCTCCTGCGTGTTCTCCGAAGGCAGCTCTCTGCATCTGTGAGCTCTCGCAAGTCTTGTTTAAGGCATTCCTCTTGGTTGTGCTCTGCGCCCTAATGTGACGGGCTGTTTCTTGGCAGTTGCTGTTCTTCCAGTCTTTGCAAATGTGATCGACCACATTTCACTTGCAGTGAGGTCTATAAAAGCCTTCACATTTCATTCTGTCCCGGGAAACCTGTGACTGCTTCTAATGTGCTTTCTGAAGGCATCGGTCTGCCTTTAAATTCATTTAACATCTAATACATCTTTGATAACAGCTATTGCTTTCAAAATCTGTTCTGCCATGCTTATGCTCTTGCCTATTATAAAAAAACTTTTCAAGTGCCCAGCCAATCCCCGCGAGGGCAAGTACACCAGCCCTGAAGCACCCTGTTTCCAGTCCAGGATCCAAGCTCCTCACAGTTTCACACGCACCCCTTTCTGGAATTGGATGTCACACCCAAGCGTCTCTTTATGCTTTGGTTCGTCCTGGAACTGCTCAAAACAAATGGGCTTTTCCTGGCAGATGAGAATATATTCTTCTGGTAAACAGCAACGATACCTTTCTCATGACATGGGACATAGGGTTCGGGTGTCCAGTTCTAGACAAGCCTAGGCTCAGAGTGAATCCTTCCACTTTACAGAAATCACAGTTTGAGGTGCGTTCTGGTTATTTGCTGTGATAAAAGATCACAGCCAGCAGCAACCTAAGGAAGGAAAAGGGTTTGTCTTTTAGTTCTAGGTTATAGTCTACCCCTGAGGAGAAGAAGTCAAGGCAAGGACTCAAGGCAGCTAGTCACATAGTATCCACAGTCGAAACTGGAGAGAAATGAATGCATCCCTGGGGCTTGCTCACTCTTTTCATATTTCTGTACTTTAGGGCCTCTTGCCTAGGGAATGGTCCCGCCCTCAGTGAGCTAGATCAATTAACAATCAAGACAGTCCCCTGCAGAGATGTCCACAGACCAATTTCACTCCTTATTGAAGATCTCTCTTCCCAGGTGACTTTAGGTTATGTTGAGTTGACCATAATAAGACTAGCCAACACAAGGTGTTTTCCTGTGGGCACTGGCTGCAACGACACACAAGTCAGGCATAATCTCCAACATTATGTAATCCTGTTGGGCATCAGGACACTTGCTGACACACTTCAAGATCTCTCCCAGTACTGAGGGTTTCTTTTTGCTCCGCTATTACAAAACTTACTTTTTTGGTATGCTCTTCATTCAGAAAAGTCACATTGAGCCAACATCTGGGTTTTCCTCCCGCCTTAGAAAGTGATACTTTAGATATAATTGAAAGCATCTCATGACTGAGAACCCCATTATTAATACAGTTTACTTAAAGGACACTAAATTGGAGTCAGATGACGTAGGTCCTAGCTGGTTATGAACTGGCTGCTTAATGTGACCTGTGAGCTCAGATTTCCCATCGACATGCCATTTCACTAACTCATTCAGTTAGGTATTTACCCATGACCGTGTTCTGGAAAAGATTTGAAGTCAGCTTCAGAGAAGTGAATATAAGACAAGTTTTAAAAGCAAAAAAAGGGCAGAGATGGTGGACAGAAAGGAAGGCATCTAATTGCAACTTAAAATAAGCCTGAAACGTCTTAATCAGTCTTCGAAGCATTTAGGGAAAATGTTTGCCACTTGGAGTTCTGTCAGTTTGAGCCGAGCTACCTAATGGCCAGAGGGCACCCTGAGTAAGTCATCCATGTAGCTGTCTGAACATAATTAAGCCTATTGCTAAGAAGCAGAGTAGAGCTACCCTCGATATGGGATGTGATGGAGTTGTCTCGTGAGACATCTGATTCTATAAATAGTGTCTTTACAGAGGCACGGTACACATAGGACTTCCCGTAAAAGAATCATTATAGCATTAGAGGCACACCAGTGTGATCCTAGCCATTGGGAAGCACACCAGTGTGAATTTCCATTACAGTCAGTGAGCACCTTGTGTGCACTGACCACTTGCTCTCTATCAGGCTGGCTTGCCCCAAATGTCCTGCTGCCCTTCAATCTGCCACAGGCTTGGTGAAGATAATGTGGTGGGAGCCAGGTCTTGATGTCCTCGTGTGATGTCACGTCGCCAGCCACTGTCTCTAGTCCTAGGGTGTCCTTGCAAGTTGTCTTAGGGTTTTGATTGCTATAATGAAACACCCAGAGCCACCAGCCAAGGAACGCACTACCCACCATGGAATGGGCTCCTCCCACTTCAGTCACCAATTAAGAAAACACCCTACAGCTGGGTGTTATGGCGGCATTTTCTCAATTTATGTTTTCTCCTTTCAGATGACCCTAGCTTGTGTCAGGCTGATATAAAACTATTCAGCTTGTCAAAACTATTGATCCCTTGTCAGCTAAACATACAAGCACATCACTGATAAGCCAAATCCATTCCTTTCTTGCTCATTCCTAAGATTAACATCTCAGCATAGAGCATTTTACAAACTTTAAAAGTATCAGTTTTTACAAATTCAGACATGTTCTAAAATTCAGACTCATTAATGCTCCAAAATATCTTTTAAAAAACCTAAGAATATCTTTAAAAATTAAGTCTTTCAACTTTGGGTGTCTGTAAAATAAAAAATAAATACTTTCTTCCTTCAAGAGGGAAGAACCAAGGCACAGTCACAATCAAATCAAAGCAAAATTAAACTCCAAAAGTGTGAATAATTCAGCATCCAATGTCTGGGACTCACTCACAATCTTCTGGGCTCCTCAAAGGGGCTTGAGTACTTTGTCCAGCTCTGCCCTCAGCAGCACACACAAGTTGTCTAATAAGCTTAGGCAGGCTCCATTCCACAGCTTCCATTGTTCTTGGTCATCCCATGGTACTGGCAGCCCCTGCTCCTGAAATGATGACTCTGAGTCTAATTATTAACGAATGTCTAGGCCTGAGTTTAGCTACCTGGCTTGTTTTCTCTCTTTGTCTTCTTACGTCTATCTCCTCAATGTTCCTCACAGCTCTGACTATTTCCCAGAACTCTTTCTGTCCCTGCTGGATGTCCCACCTCCTATTTCTTGCCTCAGCTCATTGGCCATAAGCTTTTTTATTGCCAGAGGTTGCTTATAAGAAATTTTTCTCTACCCTTACACTATCAAGTTCATTTGCCAGCACAAGGCACAACCTTGGCTGCCTCTGGAACACAACTTCTGTGTGCTCTCAGGAAACACTCCCCAGAAGATTTCACCTCAAGGATGCAGGCCTCTTCTTAATTGCCGCTAATCTCTTAGCTCCAGCTGACCATCATCAATTGTCATGGTAATGCAAAGGTTTCCCTTCAGTGGGGCTGGTCTCTTGTTAATCACAGCTTATTCTTTAGCCCCAGCTGACTAGAACAGCATCTTAATCAAAAAATAACCAATGTCCCAATAGAGTCTTTAAACTTCCCTCTAAAACGTCTCAAGAGGCCTCCATCATCTGCCCTGACCTCAGCATTCTCATCTTCCAACAGAACTGCTCAACATTCGGTGGATTTTTTAGCCCAAACTTCGAAATTTCCTCCACAGTCCTACCCAAAATATGGTCAGGTCTGTCACAGCAATGCCCCAATACCCTGGTACCATCTTGTTTTTGTTAGGGTTTGTATTGCTCTGATGAAACACTATAACCAAAGAAACTTAAGGAAGAAAAGTGTATTCTGCTTACACTTCCACCCCACTGTTCATCACTGAAGGAAGTCAGGATGGGAACTCAAACAGAGCAGGAGCTGATGCAGAGACCATGGGTGGTGCTCTCCTGACTTGTTCACCCTGTTTTTTTTAATAGAAGAACCCAAGACCACCAGCCCAGTGATAGCAACACTCACAGTTACTAATTAAGAAAAGACTTTGTAAGGTGTATCTTATAAGTCCTGTAGGTGAATCTTACGGAAGCATTTTCTCAATCTAGGTTCCCTCTTTGAGGCGACTCTAGCTTGCATCAAGTTGACGTAAAGCCAGCTGGGGCACGTAGGATGCTATTCGAATTCTGTTCTGGGACGCTCAGAACTCAAATGCTTTTGTCGTCTCTACTTAATGAACATTTTTTAAAGCTAGCATACAAGGTAATGTGTGTCACTTTACTGTGCTCTCACTCATTCTGTCCCTGCTTAAAGTGGGCATGGTACAGTCAGGGTTTGTGTGGAATCATAGAGGTCTATTGCCCTCTTAGTGGAGTCTTTCTTCTAGTTTTATTTTATTTTATTATTGTATTCTTGCCTTTCCCTTCCTGTCAGCTATGTTTCTTAACTGCCCAAATCTGGACAAAGTGTTTAACACTTCAGATTGCATATTGGAAGAAGAGCCAGACTTCTGACAACACTATTACTTTGTAGCTCTTTCCTTCGTTGGTTGTTGATTGGTTTTAATGAAATGCATTCACAGTCATCATAGCCATGTTCTGGAGACTGAGACTGCCAAGAGGCCAGCCTTGGAAGACATGGCTTCCCACGTAAATTCTTCCTACTGTTGGTAACATGTGGTAAGATAGGTCCTACAGAACAGGAATTTGGATCAACCAGCCACCTCCACACCCTGGCTTTGTCCTAACCGAGGATGAGACCTTGGGTTACTAACTTACTTAGGCACCTACTTAGTCTATTAAATTGGGATAATAGTACCTTTGGTTCAAGCTCATTAGGGCTCAACAGGGAAAGGCTCATGCTACCATACCAGGCTACCAACCCCGACAGCCTGAGTTTGATTCCTGGGCCCCACATGATTGAAGGAAAGACTGACTTCCCTAAGTTGGCTTCTGATCACATAGTTGTAACAGGCTCAGGACTGTCTGGTGAATGAATACTGTATAAGCGGTTGGCTAATGTAAGTCAGTACTGTTCTTATCCATCACTGCTTGGATCCCATTCTTGAAAGTGTGTGCTGTTCGGTCATTGACTCTTGTAGTCCACTGAGGGGTGTGGTTCCTGTAGTGAGTGGTACGGATGCAAAGTGATGGAGATTTTAACCATCAGGCCTCAGGAGCTCTTCTCAGTTCCATTGTTGTCTTTATCCCACTGAGAGTCCACTCTGCTCGGAAAGGACAGCTCCTGCCTCAGACTGTAGCAAACTGAATCTTCTGTTTGATTTTCTCTTTTGTATATTTGGGGAAATGATACTTTGTAAATATGCTTTTCTTCAACTCTCTGTTGACTCTAACGCTCTCAGGTCTTACAAATGATGGTTCTTTATCGGCTGGTTTTGCTAAGCAGTGTCCGAAGAACAGGCAGAAATGTGGCTGGGGATGTAGCTCAGTGGCGGGACACTTAATGGCTTTTTGTTAAGTGCTTTTTGCTACATTCTTTGTCTTTCTCTTGGAATTTGGAGACATAGTCTCACTGTGTAACTCAGGCTGCCTTTAAGTGTGTGGCAGTCCTGCCTTAGCCTCCCGAGTGAGTGCTGGGATTGGGGTGTGAGATTTTGTTGCCCTGCTGGGTGGGAGGTAGACCCAGAAAGGCTGTGATGGAAGACCATCTGACCACCACAGAGCAGATAACTCACCCCAGGCCCATTCCTGAGGGCATCTGCACATCCTTCTTCCTCCCTCCCCCTCCTTCTCTTCCTTCTTCTCCCTCTGGGGTGTATCTGGGAGTGGGGGGAAGTGGTAGTGATGGTGGTTGCTCAGGGATGAAAAGGGCTTTCTGCTCTTCCTAAGGACCTGAGTTTGGTCCTCAGAACCCACAACTGCCCGTAATCCAGCTCCAGGTTATCCTGCATCCTCTTCTGGATTCTGGAGGCATAATACACATCACACACACACATGCACGAGTGCCACGTATGCTGAAACAGTTATAAAGTAAAAATAAATCCTTTAAAAGAAAACACAGCCAGAGGCACAGTAAGGATTGCAGATAATTTAATCTTGAGTGACATTAAGTGAAACAAGACTTTACAGTCGAAGTTAATTTGATGTTATGTTAAAGTCTCAGTTCAAGCCTCTTTTTTAACAAAGTGAACCATGATAAAAACAGCAATGTTGAAAGCCAGAGTCCAGTGCACATACCGCTTAGAGCCCTCTCTGTTGGAACCTTCCAGAGGCTGTGGATCTTTGAATGGTGTCCACTTTGCTTGCGAAGAGCAGTAGATAAGGAATTCATAATCCTTGTTATTCACTCCAAGAGCAAGGGGAGCTGTGGTCTTGAGGCCATTACAGCCATACATACTATTACAGCCATGCATACTATTAAAGCCGTCTATTTTGCAAGTCTGCTTCTAGCGTGTTACTTCTTCGGTGCATTGAGGTTCTAGTGAGCCCATAGTTAACTCCAAGAAACACAGGAAGAGAGGCAATCTGTCTGTATTGATGATGGTGTAACATCATGTCTCCACAGACTTTTGAGCAGAAGGCAGGACACAGCCAGCAGCAGTCACTTGTGTTAGAAACACTAGTTATAGCCAGATCTACTGGCTGCATTTAACACACTTTCTGAGAACACTCTGAGAATAAACATGACATAATACATATATGCAGTATATATAGTATATAATGCAGGCAGGTAGCATGCAGTAAGCAGTGTTTAATAAAAATCATTTTAATGCAGGCATAGGTAATGTGATGAATTCCTATTGAGAATATGGACTCAGAGCCCAGGAATAACAGTGATTAAGTTAGCCCCAGCCATAGATGATAGCGAGTTTATTTGTTAAAGCTAGGGAGCCAGTGCCCAGCATCCTCTGATTCAAGCTCAGGTCCTGGGTACATTGCAAGCACTGAAAGCCACAGGGGCCACAGGGCTTCTTTGATGTTCCAGAAGAGCGGGTTACATTGGAGGCCAAGAAGGATAGGCTTAATGGTTCGCGCTGGGTCCCAGAGAGAAATGCCTGTGGGAGAATGCCAACTTTGAGTGGCCACTGGGAGCAGCCCTCTCAGCCTTTGTGTAGATGGCACCTGTCCTGCCTGGGAGAGTAGACTGTGGTCTGTCATGTGCTCTGAATGTCTTGTTAGAGTCCTGGGAGATAACAAATTGTGGGGACTCAGAGGGTCCCAGGACAGGAGTCATGGTATTCCTGTGCTCAAGAAAGACATCTACCAGGCTATGTGAGGGCCCCTTATGTTGATTTGGTAAATTGATACATCACTACATGGGGTAGGAGTACCTGGGTTAATTGTGCCCTTTGGCCATGTAGGAGGGTAGCTTGCCAATGATACAGTGCTTGAAAGTAAAGCGAACATTTGTACCTGTCTTAAAGACTAGCTCTGAGGATTACACAGCTACTGTTCCTGCTCTCCCCGACCCCTACAGGGCAGGATCTCAGGATGTATGTAGCCCATGCTAACCTCGAACCCAAGGTTTCACTTCCCAAGTGTTGGGATTACAGGTGTGAACCACCATACCTGACTACTTCTCTATTTTTATAATCTGGAAATTAAGCATAGAGGAAAAAAAAAATCAAAGTTTCCTCAGATTGTCCCTGTCAGCAGTGATAAGAAATGATTGGATGCTAAAGATATTTTGACTCTTTTTTTTTTAAAAAGGTAGCAAACAATAGCTATGAAAGAAAAAAAAAATCATAGCATGTGGTGCCCCAGTACACTCGCCTTTTGTTCTTGACGTATTTGAATAAATTATTTTCCTAACTCACCTGTGGTCTTTAAAGGGAAGGTTCTCAGTTGTTACCTAAAAGTAGAAGAATGCAGCAATAAATTTTGAAATATTTTATAAACATTGTCTTATCTTGTATACATACACAGGGAGTTATGGATTTATGGAAATACTGTGCAGATATTCCTTGAAACAGGGTCCCATCATGTGTTTAAAATGTGACCATTGCTGAACTAGCAAAATGGCTCAATGGGCAAAGTGCTTTCTGTGTAAGCTCGTGGACCTCAGCTGGATCCTTAGAGCCCAGATGGGAAAATCCAGATGGGAAAGCTCTTCTGTAACGCTGGCAAGGTGGAAGGTTCAGATGGGAGAATCCTCAGACGCTTGAGGGCCAGCTAGCCTGGTGCCCACCCGTGCTCACGAGATCCAGCACCTCTACACACACACCATGGCATACATATATCTATAACGCGCATCCGTGCAGGCATGCACACGATTAAAAACTATGTCTGTGTATAACCAATTCTCTGAGAATGCTTTAGGGAGGGGTCCCTAATTCTTTTGGGGGTTCCCCCATCTCTCTCTCTTAGATTTATTTATTTACTTTATGTGAGCACACTGTAGTGTCTTCAGACACACCAGAAGAGGGCATCGGATCCCATTACAGATGGTTGTGAGCCACCATGTGGTTGCTGGGAATTGAACTCAGGACCTCTGGAAGAGCAGTCAGTGCTCTTAACCGCTGAGCCATCCCTCCAGCACAGGTTTCCTGTCCTGTTCCCTCCTTCCTAAGTCTTCTTCCTCTGGATGTTTTGTTCTTCATTATCTGAGGCTCCCTGTCCTTATATTCACAGTCTTCAGCTTGGAACATTGGTTTTTGGGTTTTGTTGTTCTTGTTGTTGTTCTTGTTGTTGTTGTTGTTGTTGTTGTTGTTGTTGTTGTAAGGAAAAGTCTCACTATGTAGCCCGAGCTGGCCTTGAACTCAGTCTTCTTGCTTCAGCCTCCCTAGAGATGTGTACCACCACACCCACTAGCACAGGGCAGCTCAAAAGCACCGGGTTTCTCCCTAGTTCCTGTGGAGGACCAAAGTTTCCCTTCTAGTTACTGTGAAAACAGCAAGGATGGCGAGGAAAGGGCACCCGTGGACTTTCCCATCTCATCCTGTGACTTGAAAGGTTATCTTTACCATCTTCGTAAGTTCAGACGTCCTCGGGGAGGTTGGGAGAATTTCCAACGTTAATTCTGTGCAAGTTATCAAATGGTCTGTGACCCAGTTGCCTTTCCTTGCACGTGTAGCCTTCACATGATACCTACTATGCACAGAATGAGAGGATTCTGAGCAGTTTTTCTCAGCGACAGTAGCTGTGCACCATGTAAAGAGTCGTCCCCAATAACCATGGGATAGCAGTTTCCATATTCTTAGACAGTTCTGTAACACCTCTGGAATGGTTAGTTTGAGTTGTCAGCTTGACACAGTCTAGGGTCACCTTGGAAGGCAGTCTCAGTAAGACACCGTCTAGATTAGGTTGGCCTGTGGGTGTGTCTGTGGAGTACCTAATAGTGCTCAGTGGGAAGACTCACCCAGTGTGGGTGGCACCATTACCTAGGCAGGGAATCCTGAATGCATGTGTGCATTCATGCATTCATTCATTCATTCAGCCAGCCAGTCAGTCAGTGCTCTCTGCTTTAGACTGAGTCTGAAGTAGCTCATCACTTCCTCTTCCTGCTGCCTTACCTTCCCCACAGTGATGGACCGTAACCTGGAATTGTGAGCCATGTAAACCTTTCTCCCTTAAGTTACTCTTTGTGGTAGAATTTATCACAGCAACTGGAGGAGAAGCTGAAACACTCTATCCTCCTGTGGCTGACACATACCTTCCTTTTCCTGTACGATGTGCTTTATTGATTATGACATCAAGAGATTCCTAGGGATTCCCCCTCATTTATAAATCAAATTAGACTCCCCCAGCCCCCACTTTCAAAATCCAGAACATTCAGATTTCTAATGCCAAGAGTTGAGAGTCCCAATATCATTGAGAGCAAAGTGGTGTATTTGTAATTGTATACAGCAGTGTTTGTCAGATGTACTGTAGGTCATTTCTCTATTCCTTATTTTAGTATGTGGGTCTTTTGCCTGCTTGTGTGTCTTTGTGCCCTGTATGCACCTGGTTCCTACCGAAAGAAAATGCCTGAACCCCTGGGACTGCAGTCACAGATAACTAAGATGTGTGTGGGTGCTGGGACGCTAGCTTGGGTCCTCTGGAAGAGCACCAAGTACTCTTAACCATTGAACCATCTCTCCAGCCCCTTGTTTTCTGAATTTGATCAGTGTATTTATTCATTAAATGTTCTTGACATGCTCGAGACAAGTGCTGGGGATTTGATAACGGGACAAAATAGAAATGGGTCTCTTCAGATGCTCCATGGCTGAGTCCGATCCTTCGTGAATAAAACTGGAAAGACGGTTGCTTGTTGGCTGGGAGTGATAAGCTCTTAGGATGCAGAGAGGAGGACAGGGGAGATGAGGAGACCTCCCTCGTGGAATGGGAAGGTGAAAAGAATGAGTTTTTAAGGCTTTGAGTAAACCCCATATGTAATAAGCACACGAGAGAGGAAGAATCATCCAAGTTAAGGAGAGAACTGAAAGAGAAGCCAGACAGGAATCTCAGAGGTTGAAAACACACAGCGAAGACCTTGAGGTCACCTGCTCAATGGGAAACCTGATAGGCTTCTGTTACATTTACCAACCCACAAGTCACCGAGGATCTTAGTGAGGGAGGGGCCCTGAAGAGATGGAGGGCAAAATTTCGAGGGAAAAGAAATTCCAGAGTGGGTGACAAAGAGGGAAAGCTGTAAAACAAATATAGAGCAGTCCTTCTGGAAGTTGGTCAAGAGATCGTAGGTGTAGGATGTGGATCAGAAAGGGTTGGGTTCATTTTGGTTTCTTCATTTGTGCCCACAAAAGCGTGTGTGTGTGTGTGTGTGTGTGTGTGTGTGTGTGTGTGTGTGTGTGTGTGTCTGTCTGTCTGTCTGTCTGTCTCTGTGTATGTGTGTGTATGTGTGTGTGGGGGAGTATGGGTGTGTGTCTGTGTGTGTGTGTCTGTGGGGGGGGTATGGGTGTATGTCTGTATGTGTGTGTCTGTGTGTCTGTGTCTGTGTGTGTCTGTGAGTGTGTGTGTGTGAGTGTGTCTGTGTGTGTCTTTATTTGTGTGTGTGTCTGCGTGTGTGTCTGTATCTGTGTGTGTGTATGTGTTTGTGTGTGTGTGTCTGTGGGGGGATATAGGTGTGTGTCTGTGTGTGTCTGCGTGTGTGTCTGTATCTGTGTGTGTGTATGTGTTTGTGTGTGTGTGTGTGTCTGTGGGGGGGTATGGATGTGTGTCTGTGTGTGTCTGCATGTGTGTCTGTGTGTGTCTGTGGGGGGGTATGGGTGTGTGTCTGTGTGAGTGTGTGTGAGTGTGTGTGTGTCTGTGTGAGTGTGTGTGTGTCTATATGTGTGTGTCTGTGTGTGTGTGTCTGTGTGTGTGTCTGTGTGTGTATGTGTGTGTGTATGTGTGTGTATGTGTGTGTATGTGTGTGTGTGTGTCTGTGTGTATGTATGTGTGTGTCTGTGTGTGTGTCTGAGTGTATGTGTGTGTCTGTGTGTGTATGTGTGTGTGTATGTGTGTGTATGTGTGTGTGTGTGTCTGTGTGTATGTATGTGTGTGTCTGTGTGTGTGTCTGAGTGTATGTGTGTGTCTGTGTGTGTCTGTGTGTATGTATGTGTGTGTCTGTGTGTGTGTGTCTGAGTGTATGTGTGTGTCTGTGTGTGTGTGTGTACTTGCATGCTCACACAGTGAATCTAGTCCATCTGGCCCTCCTCCAGGGACTCTCCTGTGTCTGCCTTTCCTTTAGAGGTGGTGGTGCAGACTTGCACACTCCAGCATCCTACTCTTATGTGGACTCTGAAGATTCTAATTCTGCTCCTTATGCGGGCACAGCAGGGCCTTTACCCACTAAGCCATCTCCTCAGACCCCTATTTTACTATTAGAAAGTTCTTCAAGCCAGAAGGAAATTGGTAACCTACCCACTTTACTGTGGTTACATCACCCTGGGGTTTTGCTAAATTATTTGAAAGTAAATGACACATATATAGTGTTTATCTCTAAATACTTTAGTTTGCTTCTCTGAAACCCAGGCCTTTTTGTTCTTTAAAAAAAAAAAAAAAAAGGCATTCAATCCCTCACAGTCACTCAGTAACCACTGAGCGCATACACGGAGGACCTCAGTTAGCTACAGTTGGTGCCTGTGATAGACGGAGTGTTTGGGTCGTGGATGGGCTTAGTGAAGGAATTTGTATTAGTGTAAGCATTGTCTGGGTACTGCCTATGGTCATGGAATCCTGGACGGGGAAGACGAGGAGGGTGCCTGATTGCTCAAGGTAGATCCTGGGACACATGGAGGGGGTGTTGAAATCTGAGCCTGACTCTCACACCTGTACCTCTCCCCACAGTAGTATTGGATGGAGACCTAGGAGAGTGTTAGCGGCACAGAGGGTGCCGAAGCAAGGCACCTCTCATGTGCTCTTGATGTATGAAGTGGGCAGTGGAACCAACTGGAAACTACCTAGAGATGTGCCAACAGGAAATGGAGGTCAATTGCTTCCAGTGCCACCTTTTGTCCTGTGCAGGACAAATTGTAGGGGGACAGGGTCTCTATAACATGCCACACTATGACATGCACTGTTTGGCATGAAGCGGATACCCAAGAAACATTTTTTCATGAATGAAAATTGACTATGAAAGTGAGAATCAAGGTTTGCAGGAAATACAGAAAGCTCCAGATTACAAAAACTACTTCTACACGACACCTTTCTCATAAAAGCCTGCCATTAGCTTACTTTGCCTGCACGTGCACGCATGCACACACCCACACACCCACACACACAGACATATACACACAGACACACACAGACATACACTCACACACATACACACATACCCCCCGCACATACACACACACACACACACACACACACACACACACACACACACACCCTTTTCCAAACATAGGTACTCAGAGAAGTTGAGCAGTTCATCCATCCCACAGGTATTGAATGGAGCCAGGTCCTAGCAGAATATGGTTGGGCTGGGTACTATTCCAGGAGGAACTGGGGCATTAACTTAGAATCTCCAGTCTGGGGGCTGCTGTCCTTGCAAGACGCTCTGTAGACCCACACACTGGTGCTGAGTTTGTGAGCAGAAGGACGGGAATGATGGCTCAGCAGATAAGAGCACTTGTTCTTACAGAGGAGTCAGGTTCCTGTGTCCATCATTAACCCGGGTTCTAGGGGATCCAGCGTATTTTCAGACCTGGGAGGGGGCACAGGCACACATGTGGTACCCATGGGCAAGATGAGATAAAATAAGCCCATAAATCATGTCGTGGAAGAGAAGCGTTGTGTACAGAGTTGCCTGGGTCATCGGGGCGGAGTCTAAGGGACGCCCTAGCGTCAGGGTCAGCACAGCGCTGCTCTAGCACTTTTTTTTTTTTTTTGGTTCTTTTTTTCGGAGCTGGGGACCGAACCCAGGGCCTTGCGCTTCCTAGGTAAGCGCTCTACCACTGAGCTAAATCCCCAGCCCCGCTCTAGCACTTTCTAAGACCCTCATCCTGAACTCCAGCCAGTGGGTAGCGTTTCTCCCCTCCAAGTTCCTGATCCCTAAGTTAGACGAATAGCATCAGATGCAGTTAGGCGGCGCTTGTATGGAAGACTCTGATGTAATTTGTGGGCTCAGATGTTTGCACACCCGGGAGTTTGAAGCTCACTTCATCTGTGCTCATCAAAGAGCCCCCAGGGGGAAGTAAGTACACTTGTTGACAGAATGCATCAAAGTTGGTTGTTTCTGCCACATTATTCACTCTTTAGTAACCTGTGTGGCATATTTCCAAAACCAGAAGCTTGTTAATTTTCCGTATAAAGAGCCTTGGCATTGGTCAGGATAGTGGCACCTATGCGAGCCAGGCTTTCTGTGGCTGTGGAGAGATCTCCATCTTGGCATTCCTTGTCTGTGTAGTAGGGATAGGACCTTTGACCAAATTCATAGGAGGTTCTGTGCTCTATCACTGAGTTCAGCCGTAAGGATAAGTGTGTGAGTGGAGGAGCTGATCAGCCAGTGTCCGTGCCTTGCAGGCCTCAAGAAGAAATAAATCCGGGAGTTTGCCGTAGATTGAGCTCCAGAACAGATCCTAGGGCGTGACTGTGAGAAAGATGGGTGTGATGTTACTTTTTTTTAAGATTTTATTTATTATAGAAAATTATATATATGTATATATTATATACATATTATATAATATATAATTATATGTATGTATACATATATATACACAGCATTCTGCCTGCATGTACACCTGCACACCAGAAGAGGGCACAAGATTTCATTACAGATGGTTGTGACCCACCACGTGGTTGCTGAGAATCGAACTCAGGACCTCTGGAAGAGCAGTCAGTGCTCTTAACCGCTGAGCCATCTCTCCAGCCTGATGCTATAGTTTCTTACCAAGGCTTTGAGTGACAGCCAACATCACATCATCGATTACTGAGCTCAGACTGGTGTGGGGTGTCTTGACATGCTCTCAACTTGCCATCCTCACCGCTGCCCTGGGGGTGGGCGTCCGGGTGCTCGTTTTCTGGAAAATGAGACTAAGGTATAAAGAGATTTAGTTAACTGCCCCCAAGTCCCCCAGCTGGCAAATGGCAACCCAGGGATGCCTGCTTCAGCAGCCTGGCTCCCAAACCTGCTCTCCTTGACCTCACTCACACAGTACAGATGCCCTCAGACTCTATTAAGATGGCTCATCCACCTTCCACCACCGGCAAACAACTCACTTTTTAATCCCTTAAGTCGCCGTGGGAAATTTCCTTTTCAACCAAGAACTATTAACCACCTGTTGTGCATTAGCGAACCTCAAGTCCATTTATTGGTTTGAAATTAAGCTCCACTCATCTGACTTCAACTCACAAGCTGAGAAGAAACTCGTGGAAAAAAAAAAAATAGACTGAGCTCAAACGGCCCAGCTGTTCACCTGTAAGGAAGGGGAAATCCACAGCGTCTTGGAAATTTGTCAGAACTCTGCACAGCAAACACCAGCCTGAGTGACAGATGCTGTTCGGCTCTAATGAGAAGGATGGGGAGCTTTTTTCTCCTTTAGCTAGTTAAATATTCCCAGACTCGATTATTAATAATCTTTATCACTAAAAAGAAATCAATTAGAATGGTTTTTGTTAAAGTTTTATTGTTTTTTTTTAAATCAAACAGTATAACATTTTTTAAAGACTCAAAATCGTGGTAAAGAGATGACTCTGGGTGAGAGCATTTGTTTTGCCAATGTGAGAACCAAGTCTGAATCCCCAATGCCCATGTAAAAAGCCAAGCATGCATGCATGTGCTTCTAACCCCAGCACTGAGGTACATGTATGCAACACACATGCACGTACACACAGGCGCGCTCACACACACACACACACACACACACACACACACACACACACACACCCAACCATTGGTAATCATCCTTCTAGACATCTGGTGTGGGCACACTGGGTAGAGCGTTTACAACATTGGATCTGAGGTGTTGATACTATGCTGGAGGTTTAATCTCTGTCATGGGCATGAAAAGGCTCCTTTAGACTCTGCCCCCATTTTGAAGGCCCCTGTGGTGGTACCCACGGTTTATCAATGGCTGCTTCCAAGAGGAAGTAGCGCCCTCTTGTGGCTCATTGGCATACGACCCAAGTCCTGTTGTGTTTATGCAACCCTAGGACTTGATGGTACCCAGCACCTTGTCTGTAGCTCAGGGCCCCTCCATGCCCATTGAAATCTAGATGGAAACCAGAACACCTAGGCTTGCAGCACCAGACTCCCAGCATCCTCTTCTTCACCCTCTGCCTCACTACCCTCAAGGTCTTGATCTAGCGGGGAATCATTCTCAGGATTTCCAGGGAAGGAGGTGGACGGTCCTTCACTTCAAAGGGCTTTCCTTTCTTGCTTTGAGCCACTGTGTTCAATCTTGACATTGCAGATTAGCTGAGCCACTGGGGAAGGAATATCTTTAGTGGTAAATGTTCTAATTTATATATAGAGAGAACACAGATTTGATGGGTGAGCAGCATAAAGTAGCTCAAATGTTTTCTGAAAATAAAGCATCAAGAACTGAACATTTCTATTTGACGTAAAGAATACACCATGTTTTGACAGCACCTCTCCCTTTCTCTGTCTCCTGTACAGTATATAGTGGAATGCCATGGGGTCACCCTCCTTCCTCAGTTCTTGGGAATGTACCGGCTTAATGTCGACGGAGTGGAAATATACGTGATTGTTACGAGGAACGTGTTCAGCCACCGTCTCTCTGTGTATAGGAAGTACGACCTGAAGGTGAGCTTGACTTGGGTCATTTTCATTATGTTTCATGTTCATTTGCTCAAGCCTACTCGTCTGTCCATATTGTTTATGTTATAATTAATCATGTGAACGGAATGGTCGGGATGCTTGAATCAGATGCCATTACAGGTGGTCGGGAGCCACCGTGTGGTTGCTGGGAATTGAACTCAAGGATCTCTAGAAGAGCAGTCAACCACTTAGCCATCTCTCCAACCCCTTAACCACTGAGCCATCCCTCCAGCCCTCAAGAGATTGAATCTAGCAGGCAGTTGCCAGCACCGTAGGATTAAGCAGTCCGTGTTATTGCAAGCGTGTCAGCCACACGCTGTGTAGTAGGCTGGGAATCGTTTATGGGTAGAACAGACCAGACCCAGCAGCAAGGTGGCCCAGCAGGTAAAATGGGGGCTCTTGCCCCCCAAGCCTCATAACTTGAGTTCACTCATCAGAATCCATGGTAGAAGGAAAGAATTGGTCCCCAAAAGCTGGCCTCTGTCCTCTACTTCACGTGCATAAAACACACACATACAATGATAAAGTAGGGATTGTTGTTGTTGTCATTGTTGTTGATAAATAATGAGTGCTGTGGGTAGAAATGAACAGGGGGAAGGTCACACTAGTTTTTATTAACAGTGAACAAGTACTCTACTACTAAGCCACAGCCTCAGCCCTTCTTCTTCTTATTTTGAGACACGGCCTCACTAAGTTGCTCAGGTTTGCACTGAGCTCATCCTGAGGCCAACACATCTAGCCCTTGAGTGATGGCGCCCTGACTCAGCCTGCCTAGTGGAGCCCTGCTCCAGAAGCCCACCAAGGCATGCATTTCTAAGTAGGGCGTTAGGTAAGGTGCACCTAGAAGGATGACAAAGGGGACAGGAGAGCCCAGAGACCAGACATGTTAAGGACTTAGAATGAGGCCACGGGAAAAGTCTGAACTCAGTGGCATGACCTGACTTTTAGCCAGCCAACTGCGAAGTGCTCGTGTGCCAAGACCAAGAGGGGTTGCCTCTTTATAAAGTTTTATTGCTGTGTCATCGTGTGCATGGTTTCTGTGTTATCTCTGCTTTCACACTATACGAGGCAGTGACCACAGACACTTTGTGAACCGTGGAGCTGAAATATTTACTCTCTGACTCCTGAAAATGTTTATCCTCCTTTGATCTGTGGTACTTAGGTCTCGGGATTTTGTCTTGTTTGTCTGGTTGGTTATTCTGTTTCGTTTTGTTTTTTTAACTCATAGAATTATTCACATCCACAAAAGAAGACCCTAAAAGCTTTGTCCTCTGTTGCTTATGTCTGCATATCTACAGTATTAAAGATGGACACAGGGCTGGAGAGATGGCGCTGCACTAAGAACTTGCTTTCCCAGAGCAGGATCAGACAGCTCCTAACCACCACCAGGGGACCTGACACCCTCTCTGTCTCCCCCGTAATATATAGGCTTCCCCATATACCCTTCCATATAAATAAGAATGAATCTTTGCTTAAAAGAAATTTATGAGAGTTATTAAACTATTGATAATAATTATAGTTATTTTAAACAATGATAAACAATTTCATATTAATAGATTTTTATAAAAACTTTTTTTTTCTTTTCTTTTTTTTGGAGCTGGGGACCGAACCCAGGGCCTTGCGCTTACTAGGCAAGCGCTCTTCCACTGTGCCAAATCCCCAACCCATGAAAACTTTTTTTTCAAGAGAAAAATATTAGTGAGTCAAAAAACCTCATGGTTTTATATTTTTTCCCTTTAATTTATTTATTTATTCTCACATCTGGATCACAGAACCCCCCCTCCTCCCTCACACAGCTCTCTTCCCAGCCCCATGGTTCTACATTTCATGTATGTATATGGTGTACTCCTCCCCCACTCCTCCTTCCCTCCTATTCCCCTCCTGTCCCTGATTTCAGATCTCTGTACTGTCTGGATTAATTCAGGACAGTTGGAATGCCCTCTCCAATCCTGCTGTCAATACATTGTGGTAGGATGTCCTTTAATAATACACCAAGACTTAACAGTCAGTAATATCTTAGTTACCCTGAGGAATTTATACTCTGTTCATTAATGTCTCTTGTCAGTTGCATGCACTGGTGAGTGTGTGGTTCTATAGTCACACCTGCCTCACTGGAGACATAGTGGTTCCTGAGTTAACACAGTTTCTCCTAATATTGACACATTGAATTACAAAGTATCAAAAGTCTTGTGACTATCCCTACTGGTCAGGTTGAAAGCCTTCTATGTATGGGGACCTGAGGGTGGATACAATTTTCCAAAAGTCTGGTTTTCATTTGATAGCCCATTGTCACTGACCTCAAGTCCTGTCAGCCATGTTGGGAAATGACAGAGCCCAGCTTCTCCAGAGCACTGAGCCGTGCAGTTTCATTCACTGTCAAGAAGTGTCAGTTTCTCAGGTCTGAACAAATGCAGTTCATTTGCTATTTCTTTCTTCAAATACAAATGTTTTATGGAAGAGAAGGTGTCTGTTTCAGCCATAACTGTACCTGTCAGGAGAATGATTCTGAGCAGCCTTCACTGCAAAGCAGACCCGCTCTCTGCTTACCTCTGTTCGGAACGCTGAAGGTGTGTGCTTCAGAATCAAGGCCCTTCATCGGGACGTCCATACAGATGCTAGGGATTTGGGGTTATCTCGATGTCAGATACTCCTAACTGCTTCACAGGACAAAGCCCACTAATGCATTGGCAGTGTCCTTGTGAATATCAAGAGTGGAGAGGCAGCCAGTGTCTCAGTATTACAAAACCAGTTTTGTGAGATGTGGCTGTTACACACCGTCAACCCCAGCAATCAAACGGCTGAGGCAGCAGGATCACAAGTTCAAGGCCAGCCTGAGCTCCAAGTTTCAAACCAGATTTTAAATGCAGATGAGGTCCTGTCTCAAAAACACCGAAACAAGCAAGCAACAGGTTTGACTTGCAGACCCCTGAGAACACCTCAGGATTCTGAGTCACGCGTTAAGAAAAGCAAGAGTAAGTAAAGGAAACATGCTGCCTTTGTGTCTGCTCTCTAAATCCCAGACAGGCTGAGTGTCCTACATAGGCCTCATCTGTCCCATAGCCCACTCACAAATCAAGCCATTTTATTGCCTTGGAATTGCCTCTGGGGAGTCTCAGCCACACCCCGTTCTCTCATTCCTGATGTCTGGAGCTACACTGCTCACAGGCTCTACTGGAAATTTCGGGGTTCTAGGTGGTGCTCTGACTGTCCCATAGCAGAAAACTGGTGCAGCCTCAGGAGCCTCATGAGGTCAGCAGCTGTTTGTGAGTTGCTGAATCATTGAGCCTCAGTTTCCTGGTCTGTTGCAGCTGGAGTCGTTTTATCTGCACTTGGAGGATGCATTAAATGAGATGCATACATAGCCCATCCAGCATAAAGCACGGCACAGAGGAACTGGGGTCTGCGTGCCCTGCCTCCCATTCACCCCCTTCCTGAGTGCCCTGCCTCCCATTCACCCCCTTCCTGAATGCCCTGCTTCCCATTCACCCCCTTCCTGAATGCCCTGCCTCCCGTTCACCCCCTTCCTGAATGCCCTGCCTCCCGTTCACCCCCTTCCTGCGTGCCCTGCCTCCCATTCATCCCCTTGAAATGGCTACGCTAGCTCTGCCTTCCAGTAAGCCTGCTGAGGTGTAAGTTGTGTTTGTAGATTGGCCGCTGTGCTGTGATCTCTTAGCATCCCTCAGTGTTTTTGTTCTCTCTCCCTCACAGAGCAACCCACTGTCCCTGCCTGAGCCCTCAGGTGCATGGAAACCGTGCATCATTCGTGACTCCAATTCAAGGCCTTAACTACTTAATTTTTTTTTAATTTTAATTTCTTTTACTGTGCATTAATTCAGTTTTAGATACACACACATATACACGCGCACACACACTGACAAGTGACATTATTTTACATAGAATTAAAATATTTTCAAAACTGAAAAGGAGAGTAAATTTCATTATAGGGAGAGAAAACAGCGACCAAAAAAAAAAAAAAAAAAAAAAAAAAAAGACACACAAGTAGGACTAGGGAGATGGCTCAGTTAGGAAAGTGCTGGAGGTGCCTGAGTTTGATTTCCAGAACCCACACATGGTAGCACTTGCTTGTAAACCTCATGCTGTGGAAGTGGAGACAGGAAGATATCCAGGGCTCCCGGGCCTGTCAGCCAATCATGATCAGCAAACCCTAGGTGCCATTACCAAGTAAAATAAAATAAAAGTAGATGGCCCAAACAACATCCAGGGTTATCCTCTCGCCTCAGGTGCAATGCACAAATCTACACTCACACATACAGCACATAGGCACATGCACACGCTCACACACACACACACACACACACACACGTGCGCACGCAGAGATAAACACACACACATACACACACGCAGAGATAAACATACACACATACACATACACAGACACAAACACGCAGAGATAAACACACAGACACACACACACAAACACAGATAAACACACAGACACACAAACACACAGATACACACACACAGATAAACACATAGACACACACAGACACCCAAACACGCAGAGGTAAACACACAGACACACAAACAGGCAGATAAACATACAGACACACACACATAGACACACAAACACACAGAGATAAACACACACACACACAAACAGATAAACACACAGACACACACACAAACACACAGATAGACACACACACAAACATGCAGAGATAGACACACAGACACACACAAACACGCAGAGATAGACACACACACACATACACACACACACACACACACACACACACACACACACACACACACACCATAAATGACAGTGTCTTCCTTTGATGTCATCTTACTATCATAGAGATACCCTGGTTCACAATGCCAGGTTACGTGCAGGCCACCGTTGTAAGGATGCCAGGGCAGCAGGCACCTGAAGTTACTGAGCACATCCACAGACCAGAGCAGATAACAGTGAATCCACGCACGCACGCACGCACGCACGCACGCACGCACGCACGCTTCTGTTGAGCATCTTTATCATGCTTTTATACGATCCAGGATCCTCTGCCTTAGGAATAGGGCCACCCACAGTTGGAAGGTCTTCCTGCCTCAATTAGCATCATCAAGATGCTCTCCCGCAGAGACGCCCATAGGCCAATGCAATCTAGACAGGAGCACCTAGATTACCATAAGTTGACAATAAAGAACAGCCATCATTGGTAGAAAGGACCTACCCTGGTGGTGGTGGAGGATGCTTTTGTCCCAACCATGCTGGAAGGGACCCTCATTTGGCGCCTCCACCTGCTTCCCAAGAAAGTTAGAATGTTGTCCCTGGGCTACTCACCAGGGGCCCGATACCCGCCAGTCCTGCACACCGAGTGCCAGGGAGCAGAGGACTGACACCGGGGTATCTCGAGCTTGCTTCAGCCCCCACTCCCCAATTCTGGACTCTCCTCTGCCAGTTTCTGTCTATAGAGGTGCATGCATGTGCACATAATCGGTAGAGAGGTGGTTATGGTGAGATTTTTCCTCTCCCCTTATCTAACCAACTGCTCTGGTCAAGTATGGGTTCCCTTTGTGTTTGGCTACTTTAATGATCCAGGATGACAGTTGCGTGTTTGAGCAGTGGCCTAGTTAACAGAACACTCCGCTGTAGCAGTTCAGGCATCTGGTGCTGGGGCAAAACAAGTCAGAAACTCTGTGTTCCTACTCCAGCCACTTGTCAGTAAGCACAGACTCTGCCATGGGTGAGACACGATTGTCAAATTCACAGATTTAGAAATCTAAGTAAGACTCAACTTGTCTAGGTGTCCGCCAGCTTTTCTTTCTGAATTAAAATCCTCTACAGAATGGGAAGTTTCTCTGCTTGAGTACTGCCTCTGAAGCCTCCTGGGGATTTCAGAGGTGACTTCCCATCAGGCATTTTGGCCAGCACATCTCTCAGGCTGCTTTTGAAAACCTGTGCAGTAGACCAAGTGCGGTGGAGTTCAAGAGCTGTGTTTTCTTCCACTTTGCACCCCAGTGCTCAGCATAGGGCCTAGAACAAAAGAGTTGTAAGGAAGCGTGTGGCTTTGAAGGAATCTCCAAAGTGAAGGAGTCAGAAATCACTCACAGGGGATGCGCTCAGAGCTCAGCCGAGCTGTCCTTCAGTAACTCACACAGGGGAGAAAACCGCATGTGGTACAGAGAAGGCTGTCAGAGGCAGGATGGTCCACATCTGGACGTGGGATATGCGAAAGGGGCATCCAATGCTTTTGTGGCCGCAGCCATCTGATAGCCCACCTCCCTTTTGAAGATGGTGAAACCTGTCATGTTTTGATCAATGCATAGCAAGTTTATTCCTTAAGTGATGGCAGGTTTTCTGACTTCCAAGAAGGTGGGTAAGAACCAGAGAGCGACGAGTGGGATGATGTGGTTGGAGAAGAGTGGGCAGGAGACAGGAACACTTGCAGGGGAGCCCCAGACCAGACAGGGGGTGTTGGGATAAGGGGAGCACGCTGAGGCTGGACCTAGGGCAGAGTTACTTTTGTTTCTTCTCCGTTTTGATCAGAACCACTTACATACAATGTGCATAGGGAACCAGGCATCCTACGCCAGCCCATTCTTAACCATTTCTTTGTGTTTCAGGGCTCGACGGTGGCTAGAGAAGCTAGTGACAAAGAAAAGGTAAGCACCACGGTGCCCCTACTGTCCAGGGAGTATGGCTGGAACAGTGCTTTGGTCTGTTCTTATTCCCCACCGCCATGGTTCCTCCCATTGCCTTTCTGCTGCCGCCAGCACAAGTAGCAGTTCTTGCAGCCTGATGATGCATGCCTCCATCCCCTTCCTCAGTAGCCAGTGATGCTACAGTTGCTGGTTATTAGTTGCATATGTGACAGAAATGGGTCACATATAACCTGCTCTGCACAGACTGTAACTTGGCTGCAGTGGAAATTCTAACTCCGAGTGTGAATCCTGGGTGTTGAGGAACTGGGGTCCCGAGCCCTCTTACCCCAGTTAGACACGTGACCCCTCGTTGTGTTCTTTGCCTCCTCCTTGTCCTTTTAATTGGCTGTTACATATTAACTTGGGTGAGCATTCTTTTTTTTTCAAGTATACAATGGTGAGATGAGAGTGGGGTTGGTTTTCCTTTTTTAAATGAGGGACGAAGAGACCGCATCTTTGTATCTCCTGACTGATTACAAATCAAGTGATACTTAAATCTCATTTGGTTTCTTTTAACAGAATTATAGACATGAAGGGGCAGGCTGTTGGAAATATCTTAAAAGTTTCAGGATACAATGTTTCAGTATTGGTAAATAAGAAATAAGATACTGACTGATGTAGGATGGGTGAAACAGGAAGAGAGAATGGGCTCTCCGTTAGTGAAACATTCTGAGAACCAGCTGTAAACTCAGCATGTGGGTTTGTGCTCTGTGAAACACACTGGACGCTGACAGGAAACAGTACGTCGTTAACAACTAAAGTTCATAGCTGGGATTATCTGTAGTTTTTTGAGAGGTCTAGGTTTACGTCAGTTTGAAGATTGTAATTAGCTCGGATTGGTGGATGGAGACAAAGAATTGGAAGAGATATAGAAATTAAGATTAAGCAGTTACCTGCTGGAAAGACTGGAACAAGTGTAACAGGTCGGAGCAGTGAGCAAACAGGCACTGGATACCCACATTTAGTGGAAGACTTGGACTGTTGAATAAAAAACAAACAAACCTGCCATCCTAGGACAGATAAGGAAAAAAGAGTTTCATATGCGATTCCTTTTCAAAATTAAAATACTTCAATTTAAAAAAAAAAGAAATCAGAAAACGGTTTCCTACGTGAACGGTCACCTGGACTCCTGCATATCTGCGTGTCAGAAGGGTCTTTTCTTTACTGTCTCATTTAAAGCTAGACTGAAGAACTTTTTAAATTTCTTAAGTTCTTTTAGAATATCATTTTGTTTCAGTTTGAATTTTATGAATTTACACATGTACTCTGTTGTGTTCATTCAGGTGTGTGTGTAAGAGAGAGAGAGAGTGTGTGTGAGTGTGTGTGAGTGTGTATGTGTGTGTGTGTGTGTTCATAGTTACTGTCCCAGCTTTAGGGAACTGACATATTGGATCGCTCAGCCCCATCCAGCAGGAATAATGCTGTTCAGTGGGAAATGGTATTGTAGTGTGAGGAACTCTCCAGTATGACAGGGAGCCCTCGTGTGCTTGACTATGTAGCCATTCAGGCTGGAAGCGATCAGGCAAGAAGATGTCCCCTGGAGGAGATGATTTGGGTGAAGAAGGAAGGCTCCAGAGGAAGAGGGGCAAGTCCTGCAGAGGACACCAGGGCACTTAGTAAGTTAGCTAGAGGGACATAACAAGATCCAGGGGAATAGAGGCCAGATTTGAGACCCATGCAGTATCCCCAAAGTGGGGCCTGGGCTTGGCGGGTGGACATGGCTATCCACACCACAGAGAGATTTGGTGGTGGACAAAAATAAAGCAAATCCATTCATTCAGATAAAATATAGGAGGTGGTCAGGACGGGGAGCGTCTCGAGGGAGGCTGTGAAAGACCACACTTCAGATCTGACAGGAGGGTCTTTACACGCCCTGCACCACAGCAGCAGACAAAGACTTTGAAATGCAAGTGCAGCAGGACAGAGATGATCACAGTCATGAGTCTGGCCGGGGTCCTGGCAAAGAAAGGATAGTCAGCATGGGCAGGCGTGCTTGGCTCACCCCAGGAAAGTATGCTGGGTGGCAAAGCAGAGAGTCTGTCGCCAGAGAAGAGCGAGCATCCTGCCATGGCCAGCCACAACCAGCCACAGCCAGATGAGCAAGAACGCCTGTTATTCAGTCAGGTACCTGTTGGCATCTATGGTAAGCAGGCATTCTGCCAGGCTGTGGGGGGTGTGCCCCACGAGAAGGTGGGTAGGAGCCAAATTGCAGTGGCGAAGAAGGGTGGAAGAGAACAGGAAACAGTGGCTGTCCCACATGTTTTCACTGTGCACAATTGAGCACAGTGCGTTTTCACGTTTCGTCCACGCTCCCTTGAAGACGCTAAGACCCAGCAGCGGTGACTGTTAACTCCCCGGTTGCTGAATGAGCGTTTCTCTCAAGCATAAAACTTCAGCAAAGTATATAATAACTCTTAGCACACGAGGAGTTTTCGGAGGCTGCATGTTATCGAGACTTTTACTGTTATCAAGAGAAAATGTGTAATTACTTAAAGGGCCACACATACACTCCTGAATTCTAGCAGCTGAGTGGCCCAGGAAAGAACGCGTGGACAAGGTAACATTTGCACTCCATGGCAGTTGTTGGGTTTCTTCACCACCACTGCCACCACCACCACCACCCGGCTTCAGTCACCAAGTCCCTAGAGACCACGTCAGGCTTTCTGGAAGCCAGCAACAGCCACAGTTCCCCGCCCTCCTCCCTAAAGCCCTTTAGCCCCTTTACTGCTGTCAGTAGAAATAATCAGAATGGAGAATTTGGTTAAGCAGAAGTCCATTGCCTCAAACTCTGCTAAGGTGCTCTTACCTCTACCATGGGTAAATGACCAGCTTCCCCCCAGCATCCCTCCTGGCCCTGGTTTTAAAGAGTGGGCGGGACTTGGGGTGGGGGTGGGGGTCAGAGCCCAACTGTGCAGAGCTGAGAGAGTCTGCCTGCCTTCTCTGAGCACACTGTTGGCAGGTTCTGTCACTGTCTGCCTCCTCCACCCCTCTTCAAGGGCCAGGCCCCTCTCACCAACCCTACCTCCTAAAAAGAGCAAGAGGGCCTAGTCAGCATCGCACAGAGAGCTAGCCTCTAGACCTAGACCTAGGCTTCTAGTCGGTAGCACAGCAGAAACCTTCCCTTCCCCCGGGATTCCTTTCTGTCTAATGTCAATGTATTGGGTTCTAGGAGACCATCAGACTGAACGTGCGTTTTGTCATACCCTCTTTATGTTAAAGACAGTGCAGTGATCATTTCCTTGAGTCAGTGGGGTTGTTTCTGAAGTGGAAACTTGAAGGTTCTTTGGAAAGTCAGCTGTATTGGATGGCGTTTCGCTGGGACAAACACGTGGAGTGTTTTCCTGAAGTGGGCACAGGTAGAAGGCTAAGGCACGGTCGGGAAGGAATGTTTCGTTAAAGCCAGACACGAGAGAAAGGATGTTCTGCTGAAGCAAACACATGAAGGACGAGTGATGAAGGATTCTTCGCTAACCACGCCCATGCATTGCAGTCGAACCGCACTTGTTGGGACTCCATAGAGAGAAATGCATTGAAAGCCTCTGGTGGTGTGCTGCTGCAGTTACTGGCTGATTGGCAGAGTGATGTCAGCTGATACAGACTCACGTGCAAAGCATGACACGTGGTGAGGCAAGGCCTGTGGAGGACACGTGATGCTCGGAGAGCTATAAATAGAACTCAATGGACAGTGACTATGCTTATAGTCTTGTGGGTCTCTCATCCTCACTGATCTTCACGTCACTGAGAGGGAGAGGCTCAGTTGAGGATTCTCCTGGCGTTCCTCCTGACCTGGCTGTCTCTGCTCGGTAGTGCCACCACTGCTGATTCTGTTGGCTCTCCCGACACTACCTAACTGGACTGCGTGTACACCTGTGAGGTATTTTCGGGTGGATCAAGCTTCCACTGCTGACTCCAGTGAACTAAACTGCTGCTTTCCTTGCCACGCAGACAGGCAAGAAACGGCAGCACACCACCAGGAGGTTTTTGGTGCGTTTCTCTCTGTGGAGTCTGGACAGTAGAGCTCAACTACGCAGCGTAAGGCAGACCAACACCTGTGTCTGCTTCAGCCAAACGTTCCTTCACAAGTCTGCTCTGTCTTTCACCTGTGTCCATTTCAGGACAACACTCCTTCGTGTTTCCCCTGACAAGACACAATCTAACACAACCTAATTTCCAAAGAACCCCTAAGTTTCCATCTCAATTTCACACATGGGTTTGATCCCTGGTCTAAGGCCATACAGTTAAGAAGTGATAGTCAGAGGGGCACTGTGAATGACTGTCTTCTCACTGTCTGGGATCCTACTGTCTTCTGTGTCTGTCTCCCTCCCTCCTTCCCTCCCTCCCTCCCTTTCTTCCCTCCTTTCTCCCCCCCCCACCCCCCCCTGGAGCTGGGGACCGCACCCAGGGCCTTGCGCTTCCTAGGCAAGCGCTCTACCACTGAGCTAAATCCCCAACCCCTCTTCCCTCCTTTCTATTTATTAATTCACTTTGCATTCCAGTATCAGCCCCCCTCTTCCCCTCCCTTTTACACAGCCCCTCCACCCTCCAAGAATAGGGAGCCCCCCCCCCAGTATCACCCCACCCTGGCACAAAGTGACTGTAGGACCAGGCACACCCTTTGCTGCTGAGGCAAGACAAGGTGGCCTAATTAGGGAATGGGATCCTCAGGCAGGCAATAGATTCAGGGGCAGCCCGTGTCTCCTTTCGTTAAAGGACCTGTGCAAATTTCATGTTAATCCCAGGAGCCATGACAATAACTGCATTAACCAGACATGGCATGAAGGTTAAATACAATACTAAAACTAGTCCACCCAGGGTCTTGGCTTTTTTTTTTTATAAGTAATCAAGGAAATGATCTGGTTTCAAACAATTTTAGCAAAACAACTCATTTCTACATCATCCCCCTAAGGAGTCTGAGCATGTTCACCCACCGTTTCAGGTGTGTGATCTGGGCCATGAGGTGCATAATCTTCCGCCCTGTGACTCCTGCTTTGCAAACACTGGGACGGTCTATACTCAGCCCTCAGGAGGGGTGGGGTGCTATCTGCAGTGTTGCAGGTTTAGGGGTCTGACAACTCGTCCCCCAAAGGTCGGAGGTTCTACAGGGCTACCTCACCCACCCAAGCATGTTTCAGATTCTAACTGGGAAGGCGAGGAGAAATCCCGTGCAAGTATGGGCTACAAAGGCAGCCAAGACTGATAATCACCCAGTAGAGTATGGCTGCTGGGGAGTGGGGTGGCTCCACCCTGGGGAGTTCACTGACAATCCGGAAATTCTTACTTAGTTACAATTCCTTAGTGGAGTGTGGTGCCATAGTTGAACTCTGACCTTTCCGTTTTGTTTTGTTTTGTTTCGTTTTGGCTTTCAGTTGTCCATTTTTCCTTCCATGATGATTTAATAGTTTTGACTCTTTAAAAGCATTTTTTTGTGTGTTCATGAATAAAACCATAAACACCTTCAGAGTAGTCTCTGGTACCCGTTATTGAAACACTTTATTTCTCACATTTTAGCCTCTGAGAGGAAAGCTAGTATCTGTGGCTGTAATTGCTGTGCATCGCTGCCCCGATCAGAAAGATGGCTGTCAGGCAGAACCTCCTTCCCAGAGACTTTCCACTGGTTAACTAGCCGTCCCAGTTCTGACCTCTCTCCAGTCTTCCTTCTCTGGAATCGCATTATTTAATTTCCTGGACTTTTAACTTGTTGCTGACAAGTTTTGAAAACTGTCATTTTCTGCGTTCAGTGATACAGTCGCAGATGAGTCCCATCCCTTGGATTTCGTCTTGACACATCATTAGTGTGGTTTCATTAGCATAATAATCGAGGTGGAACTGGAGGAGACGAGGCCCTAGATTCTAACAGTAATGGAATTAACTTTGTAGGCGACAAGTATCAGAACATGTATGCACAGATGTCTAGATTTCCTTTTACGGGAGTCCTTCCACAAAACACTGTCAAATTCTGACAGCTGCCAGGGCTTGCTTTATTCCTTAATTCTTTGCTTTTTAGTGGAAGGGCATCTTCCACTCGCGACTCCAGCAGTTTCGCCCCCTCTAAATGAGACAGAGAAATGCGAATCTCCCTGGTGGTCAATCTTTTCACAGCTGCTGTCCAATTCCAGCGTGACATCAAATTACTAATTACAGCTGAGCAGACTGCCCCTCACAGATACAGTCTTAGCACGCTGCAGCCGTCCAGCTCCTCAGCGGGGGCCGGGGGGAGTAGAAGAAAATGAGTGGACTCACTCGATCTCCGGGGGGGGGGGGGTTGACCTGACTCTTTTAAAAAGCCAACGTTCTTGAGAGAGTCCCAGGGATTTACACACATCTACATTTTGTACTTCTCTCGGCACAGTTCTCCAAATGCAGATCTGATTTTCTCAGGTCAAGTGAAGCCAGTGTAAAGGAAGTAAAAGGGTCAGCAGACTGCTTGTAACCCATCGCCTCTTCTCCGCACCCACTGGAAGGAAAGTGGCCGTCCTGCAATTGGCATTCACAGAGCTATATTGCCAATAATAATTGTTGACACTTTGAGAACCCACTACACAAAGCCTCCTTGTTGACTCTTACGCATTACACTGGCGATTAAGAGGCTGCCACTGGCCCTGACATTTTACTATTACTGGCTGAAGGTTCGATAGAATTGATCATTTATACCCCCCTTCCTAAAACTCCTTTCCCAACCCCCTTTCCAGCATCTCTTCTGAGATCCTTAAGGGAGTCCCCCATTAGACTTAATCCCTGTTCTCTTTAGTCCTTGCAGTTATAGGCAAGATAGGGTGGGTGCCTGGCCCCTGAGCAAGGTACAGAAAGCACATAGTGTGCCTTTGGGGAACCTTTTCTCCTGTCTGCCTTCCCACTCATGGTGAGCTGTCACCTCGGGGGACATTGTGGGGGACTTCCAACTCTCTAGACAGCTAATGCTTTAAACTTACTCCCCAGATAGAAGGGGAATGGTTTCTTTCTTCTGTGGCCTAAGGAACACCCAAAGGTCAGGACATGGTTTCCCTTCAGAGCAGAGGCAGTCATTATTTTCCAGGTTTTCCCCACTGCAGTCCTGGCAGTCAAACTTCAGATTTACGTATGTTACGTATGCAAAGCAAGCACTTTATCATTGAGTTCCTTCCCCTTCCCCAGACCTTTAAAAGCTACCACTAGGAACTTCAGCCCTGAGTCCAGCTTTGAGAGGGGGATCCCAGTGATGGAATTGGGAGGTTTAACAGCAAGTCAGATTTTAAAAAGAAGGAAGGAGCTGAGGAGGGGAGATCTGATTGGATCACTGGGTGACTTGTTTCAGGATTTTGTCAAACTCTCCGGTTTTAAATCAAACCTTTCTGGACCCTGTCAGAAATTTTGATTATCAGTAGACCACACTTAGAGTCCTGCACTTAACATCCACCAAAACCACACTTGTTCTGTGCAAAGCCTAAAAGGCATACTATCGACAGACACGTGTTCTGAGACGTTCTAGCCGTACGTGTCTCGGGGAGCCCTCGGGAGACTGAGGAAGGCCTGAGGTATCCCAGGAGGTAGAGCTGTTTGGCTTGCGTTGTGTGTGATGCTGCAGATGGAATCCAGGACACGCTAGGGAAGTGCTCTACGGACGCGTCGGATCCCTTGCTGACAAGCAGTGGTTTCCAGCTTCTAATCCACACCGTAATTTTTCCAGACTGGTAAGCTTAGCATACGGAAAACAGAGGATTCTTGTGAACATCTTCTAGATCTGGCCTTGGGATCTCACTGCCTGTTTGACCTTTGTGCTGTGTAGAGGCAAAGGTGCCTTGGGCTCCCTCGCTTCCACTGCACGGAACCCAGCCGCGGATCAGAAGCACGCGAGCATATGCAGTTGGACCAGCTAGAGTTAGGGTAGAGAGAAGATGTTTAACACGCAGTATGGGGCTTAAATTTAAGCCAGCCTGCTGCTTGTATCAATTCTTAGAATGGTAAGCAAAGATCCTTGCTATATCTGTGTTAAACCAGAAACTTTAGAAACTTTAGAAACTTCCCTGGAGCCTTAAGATTTCTTCTGTTATCACCGACGACACTAGATACGCATGTCATAGAACCTTTAGACCAAATTGGAACACACCTTAAACAAATGCTATTCATTTTGATTTTTATTATTTTAATTTATACACAAAGAGAGAGATACATATCTCTATGTGTGGTTCAGAGAGAGAGAGAGAGATACATTATCTGTGTGTGCACGTGTGGTTCTGTGCACATGAGTGTGCTTGTAGAGGTGAGAGCTGTTGAGTCCCCATACAACTAGAGTTGCCAACAGTAATGAGGCCCACTAAGTGGGTGCCAGGATTTGAACTCAGGTCCTCTCAAAAAACAGTGCATGCTCTTTTTACCACTGAGAGAACTCTCTAGCTCCTGAAACAAACTTATTTTGAAGGTTCCTATTTTCTAGACCTTGGAGACTATCTAACTACCACATCATTACTTATGGAGGAAGACCAAGCCATTACCGTTTATATAGCTACTTAATAGTCATTAAGGTGGGAAGGTATTTTAAGTAATACTTAAGTAATACTACATCTTAAGATACTTAAGATGGCTAGAGTTTCACAGTTCTAAATAGCAATGCGACAGTGAACTTACCCAGTTTCTAATTTCAGCACAATTTCACGGGTGCGTTGAGATACGTTTTCTCTCCATGTTTTACGTATAACCAGATTCCAAAATAAAATCTATGAAACGGTCACATCCAGATGCACACTCCCCTCGTTTTCGCTGTGAAGTTAGGAGTTAGTAAGGATCTGCTAGACCATTTCCCAAGCTGGATAGTTGGGTTGGCATTCCTGTCGGCTGTGTCTGCGGCGGGGGAGGTCATTACACCGCAGTCCTGTGGGAAAGCACCTGTTAGCATTGCCTCCTCTCTGTGAACTTCACCCACGTCGGCTAATTTGCCTTTTCATGTATCAAATTTGTGGCTTAGCTGTTTGAGGAAGCGGAACTGATTTTATTATAAAGCCCTAGCATCTCCTGTTACCCCAAATTGATACCATACATGCGATGTTATTCCATCAGACTGCTTTTATCCCACCCCCAGCACAGGGACTACCTACTTCTGTCCCTTGCAAGGACAGTTCCGGGACATTTTCGACTCTGTGGACTGGTTTTCTGTGACAAGCACAGAATTCTATTCTTTTTCGCAAGTTTATTCTCATTTAGGTGAGCCCTTGATAGCGAGTAAATCGGGAACCTAAGCCGTCCTTGCGTGAGACAACAGTGACCACACGACTTCTAAGTTGTGTGTTCAGCTTGAAGTGTCAAAGGAGCAGCCATCAAAGACACCCCAAGTAGCAGTCATTGACATGGAGGCTTACAGTGGGAAAAAAAATTAAGTAGGTTACTAAATGAGCACATCGAGTAAAAATTCATCTCATTCTAAAATACAAGTCCTTTAATCTCAGTGTATGGTAACACACGTAATCCTCCACATTGAAACCTTCTGGTACCAAATCCTGTTTGCATTAAACACTCAAGTGTGACCAGAGCATTTTATCTTCCTAGTAATGTTTGGATGTAGAACAAAACTGCGGCTCTATGGTGTGGGCTCTGTAATTTAATGTTCAGAAACATACTTTCTCCCCTTGCTATTGCTTATAGCCACTTACGATACAATTAGCTGCTTTGTATAAAATACAGAATAAAAATTAAACCCAGTGCTGTTTACCTTTGGATTCTGTGTGTTTAGAGCTATATTTGTGGCTACAGACACAAATTTAATTTTTGTAGTAATTTTTTTTTGACCTGTCATCTGAAAGCTAACTGGATTTTTTAAATTGAAAACAAAATCCTGTATAATTTCTGATCGTATAGGACTTAAAATTTATTGTTTACTAAACTGTACAAATGACGGTATTTATGTGCGTGTGCCTGTGTGTGTGTGTGTGTGTGTGTGTGTGTGTGTGTGTGTGTGTTAGAGTTAACCCTTGCTTGAAAAAAACTGCTTCTGTTAAATCACTTTGGTAAAAAACACTTTTTGTTACATTTTTCGGTTTTATATTCAGAGAGTCTGTAAAAAGTCATAGCAATTTGATATTTTTAAGTAGAATGGAACAAACTTTTGAGACCTCACTTTTTCCTTTCCAGGGGTCTACTGAGCTCCTGGGGAAAGCATATAGAATGTCCTCCACCTTTATCTCGGGTGTGCCCAGGTGTGTCTGTCTCACGGCCACCTTTATCCGCTGGGCGGTCCACACAGGCTGTGGCCACTTCTACAACTGAGGATGGTGTTCTGAACATTTAAGGTCTCAAAACTCCAGCTAAATCTCCCCGGGAAGGATCCCTTAGCTCCCCGTTGAGCCATAGGGAATAAGGATTCGTTAGAAACTTGACCCTGAGTTGGACGTGGTCCAGGTCCCTTCCCTCCTTCATTTGTCTCTCACTGTGTGCGGTCCTGACCTTGATCAATACTGTTGAATCGTCTGTTCTCACAGTCTGTCCTCTCTGTAGGAGAATGCCGGCCTGCTGAGAGAGTTTAGTACCGTGCTTTAACCGAAGCCCAAAGCTCTTGCGGTTTCATAGCTCATAGCGACTTTAGTGTTCCCAGCAAACCCACTGCCCCCTAAGAATCAACTGACAGCTCTCTTGTACCTGGGTTATATTTTCTGGCTAAGCGTGGACTTTTGCCTTAGGTCAGCAAAATAATAGTAAGCCACCCACTCACCATGAAAACCCAAACCAGAGAAAAGCAACAAGGGAAAACATTCAGTAAATCCCTGTCCTTGGCCGTATGTATAAAAACATTACATTTTACTCCATAGATCCCACATATATTACAGAAGCTTAAATAATCACTCCAAGCAGTTAACTTAGCCAGTTTTTAGTGTACGGCCATAATCCAGTCTTACTTGAGTTTTCAGGTTTTCACACAGGGTGTATTAGTGAGGGATTTCTACTGGGGTGAGCTCTGCTGGAGATCCCAGGTTTTCTAGACAAGGGAGGCAGAGTTGAGGTTGACTAAGCAGCTTATTGATGTGGAGTCGCCAAGGCTGACGGTGAGAGACTGTGTCACTCACCATGGCTGCATCTGTCCAGTGTGTGCTCTGTGCCACCGTGTGCCCTGGACTTGCACTCACCAACAGGTCCAGTCTCGTAAAGGGTTGCATCGTAAACCCATGAGTAACACGTGACTAATAAAAACTGAAAACCGAGGAAGCCTATGGCATGGTTTATATTACCTGAGGTGAAAGAGCCTATGCCTTTAAAACCTTAGGAAGAAAAAAGGAGGGAACTGGGAGATAACAAACTTCCCGGGTTCTCAAGGGCAAGCTTGCGTGTTGCCTTCCTGCCAGTCCACACATTACAGAGCTATGATTATTTTCCCATTACTCAGCTGAAGAATCGGTTTGGGGCTGAACCAAGCAGCTGGGCCAAGTCACAGCCAGTTGGGTAACTCCTAATGTGACATCTCTTAGAAAAGAAGATGGCGCTGCTTAGGATTTCAGGGCAACAGCTTTGCCTAAAGAAGCCATTCCCGAAAACCTGGCAAGCATGTCACCGTAACTACACGTGGCAAACACTGCTCTTACCCGTCAACATGCGTGGCCTGTGGGACTCTCACAACGACCCTCTACTCACTACTCCTACTCAGAGATGAGAAACCGAGTCACAGAAAAGAGTCACGCGCCCAAAGACAAGGATGCACGACTAATAATTAGAGGAGCTGAGGTAAACCGCAGCAGCCAACCCCGGTCCTGTCGTATCGAGAAACACGTGTTTTACTCTCTATCTCCTGGATGCAGGTGGAGGTGCAGAGTCAGACGAGGGTCAGGCCTCACGCAGCAGGAAAGTGAGAGGGAACCTATCATATGCCTTTGTCCCGATGCTGGATGCAGAGACAGGAGAGCTAGGTGGTGGGGGAGGGGTTCCCTCTGCTTATGCCTTCAGGTGTACTTATGCATTTGTACCTATCACAATAATGCAGATGCCTCATCTTGAATCCAGCCTTTCCTTACCTGCACTGACTAGACCTAAGTACTGTTGGAGGGGAAGCATTTGAGAGAGGGGCGTTGCCCACCACATTAGACTCCCCGCCCACAGCTGCCCTCCTAAGGGCCTGCCTTTGCCTCTTGATCCTTTCAGTAAGCCCTTAAGTCAGTTAACTAATCTGGTTGCCCTCTTCTGAACTTGATCCAACCCAAATACATCCCCAGTGCCTGTGAAATTCACAAGCAAGCTTAGTAAGGCAGTGCAGGGTATCCAGAGTTTTATAAGGTGCAGGATTAGACTTTGCCCTGTCACATGAGGGAATTCTGCTGGGGTGAGCTTGAAATGGCTTGAAATGGCATTCATCTTCATTAACGTGACTTGTGTTCCAAACACACCCCCCAGTGTGTACTTTACTGCTTCATGTGTGGTGTGTCATCTCAGTCCTCAGTCGCTTGAATACACACACACACACACACACACACACACACACACACGCGCGCACAGATATCTCTCCCCGGTAATTTCTTACATAGAGAAATGAGTTATAGAATCAAAGTGGAGATATGATCCCAGACCCTGCAACCCCAAAGCAAAACTACACAAAAGCACCCACTGTCTCCCAGGACTCTCACTCCTGGCTTCCAGGGGAGGTCTGCCTGCTCCTTGGGGGCCCTCATCTTTGATGTCAGATTTACATGGGTATCTCCCCTTGCTGTTCTCAGAAGGGAGCTTGCTAAAACTTCAGGGCTTGTGCTTCATTCACCTCAAAACTCCGTTTAGGAAGCCAGGACGATGCCTCCGTGGTTAAAACGCCATGCAAGCCTAAGAAGCTGAGTTCAAATCCCTGGCACCCATGTAAAAGCCAGGCATGGGGTGTGCTTCTGTGATCCCTGGGGTCGCAAGGGTCTCCAGAGCCTTTGTGCATGTGCGCACGCACACACACAAACACACACACACACACACACACACACACACACACACACACACACACACACACTGTGTGTGTGGCTCTAAGTCCAATACAAGTGATTTTACTATTAATATCAACATGCTCCTTCCGAGGGAAGATGTTCATGCTTTCTGTTCTCCACTACATTATTTTAATGGGCATCTTACTTTCTGAAACTGTTTTGAGAGGCCCGCACTGTGCTCTTGGGTGTGTTCTGCTTACGGGTGCCTCCCTTTCTCATAACCCTAATGCTTGAGCCTGTATTAAAATATCTTTATAAAGGTTATTTGTAAAGATACTTATCTTTGTAATACTCTCCTTCCGTAAGAGTGGACCCTGACTCTGTAAGCAGATATGGAAACACGGCTCACTCTGAGGTATCACAGGGATATCTTCCCAGACAAGATGGCCAACTCCTTCACAGTAGGGAGTTCACGACTCAGAGAAGCATCTCTGTGTGTGACAGCCGTTCAGGAACTGCCTATTGAACCCTTGGATTTCTGAGACCTGCCAACCCTTCTTTATAAAGGGAATTATGATGGTGACAATTTCAGTCACAAAAGGGCCAAAATGTCCTCTTCTCAACGTGAAGCAAAATAGCGAAGCTAATAATTTGGAAATGAGTGATACACATAAGCATATGAATGTATATTATCTATATATCTGTACATACACATACATATACTCTTTATAAAATGAGAGATGTGTACCATTCAGGCATTTGAAGGGAAACTCAGTAGATAAATCCCTGTGAATTTTCTTTAGCTGCAAACAGTGCAAGGAGCCAGGAAGGAGGGTATATTGGTTCCATAGTTTGTTTGTTTGTTTGTTTTTTACCTTAGCAGAAAAAAGAACCATTAGGGGCTCAGCATAAGGCCAAGAAGGGCAGCGCATTACATTAGATTCCTTGCAGCTGAGAGAAATAAGCTATGGTTGGCAGAAAGGAATTGGGGTGGAGGGAGTGGTATGGCCTTTGAACTTTCCCAGAGTGCAGATTGCACGAAGTACAAACCACACAATCTTGAAACCAGATGGTAGCACAGGCTAACACCGTTTCTTCTGCTGTAGCCCTCACTTTTTGAGTTTCTCCAGCCCTCTTTCGTTGGCATACCGAAGGGCGGTCACCTGGCTGCTTCTCCTCACAGTTCATGTGAAGGGTGAAATTTCCCATCCGAGCCCACTGTGCGTTACAGTATTAATTGTTTGGAGTTACCCAACAGCAACATGGCTTTGAGGAACAACTGCCAAACGTCTGGTTGGAAGCTCTCCCCTGCTGATGATGGGACTTTGTAAGACAGGATAACATGCTATGTGTGACCAAAGTTCAGTTTAGGCTGCCCAAGGAGGTCAGAGGGTAGGCAGTGTGGGAGTATACAATGGAGGGTTCGTCATGAAGTCCTCCAGGAACACGAGTTCGATACTTGGAAAATTTCTTGTAAGACAGTGAACCAAAGAACTACCCCTGTTTCATTCCTCTGAAAGCCTCGAGGTGTCAGAGAGAGGGAGCACGTCTCACCCCGATTCCTCGTCGGGATGCTTCCAGTGGCCGGGGCTCACTGGTTCACCCTGGTGCTATTAAGCCACCTTACAGTTCATTGCCCCTGCCTACGTGGGCAAAACCAACAACAGCGTCCAGGTTGGAGAGAGAGAGAGAGAGCACAGGGCTGTTTCGGCTTTATCAAACTCCTTCTCCTCGTTTGTTCTAGGCCAAAGAGCTTCCAACTTTAAAGGACAATGACTTCATCAATGAGGGCCAAAAGATTTATATCGATGACAGCAACAAAAAGATATTCCTGGAAAAACTGAAAAAGGATGTCGAGGTAAGAAAAACCAACCAGGTGGATCCGCCATGTCCTACCGTGAGCTTCCTGGGTCACCGTCCACTCCTTTAGCTTTTAGGGACTTTTAAGCCATCTTTTCAAGTCCGTAATGAAGATTAGAATGTATATATTCGGGCTGGAGAGATGGCTCAGCGGTTAAGAGCACTGACTGCTCTTCCAGAGGTCCTGAGTTCAAATCCCAGCAACCACATGGTGTCTCATAACCATCTGTAATGAGATCTGATGCCCTCTTCTGGTGTGTCTGAAGACAGCTACAGTGTACTTATAAGTAAATCTTAAAAAAAAAAAAAGAATGTATATATTCTCCATTACCCCTGGCCCACATATAAACAGATAGACCTCATGTTACAGGATCTGGTTTTAAGATGCAGTATGCCCAGTGAGGATGACAAGACCAGCGAGCCCTGCTGTCTTCCACAGCATGTCCCCGTTCTCGGATGCCCCGCCTTGGGAGGGAAGAGGCCCCGCCCACAGCAGCTAGCGTGGAGAGGCAGGAGTGTTGAGTTCTCCTCAGCACCAGAGCATGTGAAACAAACACGGGCGACAGAACAGGGCATCCTTCCCTCTGACTCACACCCCTGTGTAGGTGTACACAGCCTCACCTTGGTTCACGGTAACCACAGCTGTGCTGACACCAGGAGGTGGAGAGCCAGCCTTGTGACGTCAAGCGGTCAGCATGGGAGCGGTCTGGGTTCATGGTCCTCGGTGAGGGTAGCAAACAGGACCCAGAGTTCTGGTGAACGTACAGCCTATCGTATCGTTTTGTTTAGCATCCCTGTTGGGCTTTCTGACTTCAGTCTTCTAGAAGTAAACGAGGGGTGAAGTTATCTTCTTGTAATTTGTCGAGTTACAAGACGGTACAGTGAGAATTTTAATTTAGGCAATTACTCACTGGGTTTCTCTTGGCTGTTACTTTTAAGTGCCTGCTCTTCCTTTGAAATACTGTTCCCTTGTACTGTTATCTGCCTCTTAGAGAAAGGCTTTGTGCAAAAATTTCCTTTCTCATGTCATTACATTCAAAACAATTAGGAATGGCTGGAGCCAAAAGATGATGCCATGGTTTGATTCCTCCTGAAGGCAGGAGCAGTGACTACATCTGTCTCATAACCTAAGGGCTCTCTTCATTACACGGCACAGGCTGACCAGGTTTATTCCTAATTATCTTTAGGTCTTTTTAATTTTTTTTATTCCATGTACGTCTGTGTGAGGGCGTCAGATCCTTTGGAACTGGAGTTACACACAGGTGTGAGCCACCATGTGGTTGCTGGGAATTGAACCCAGGTCCCCTGGAAGAGCAGTCAGTGCTCTTAACTGCCGAGCCATCTCTCCAGCCCTATCTTTAGGTTTTTAATTTTTTTTCTATCATTTTAGCCTCCATGGTATGTATGTATGTATGTATGTATGTATGTATGTATATATGTACAGATTAATTATTTATGAAAGGTATGAGTGAATAGTTTGGTTTTGTTTCTTTGTTTAGGTACGGTGTTTGCTTTTCTCATGTGATATTTTTCTCTTATCTTTTAATAATAAGCAGTTCATTTTGTTTGGCCGCCGGTACTTATTATAAAAACGCATGTTAGTTAAATATTTCCTCTTTACTTGAGAATCAACTTGATCTACCTGGTAATTCAGAACTGTAGCATATAGGAAACACTCTCTTGGATTTTCACTTACTAATCAATAAATTTTTGATCTTGAGAATAATATTGTTTCAGCAATTATGGTAAATAACCCTTTAGGGTGACCCATGGCCTGTCCCCCCCCCGCCAAAATCATGTTGGTTTTTTTAATTTATTTTTTCCTTTCCGTTGACTGCCCATCACTGAGATAGCATGCAGGAAAAAACGTAACCCAGAAGCTCGGAACTGGAGTTGGGTTCTGTGAGGACGCTCAGCGGTCACGTTGCCTCTGGTAACCGATTGACGAATTCAATAGCTAATCCTGTGTGTGGTTCTCTCACACGCATAGCTGCTGTGTGGAAACTGAGGCAGAGCATAAAGTGTTCGTTCATTCAGAGCGCTTCTCAGTGTCTTCACCTTTGAAACCCGTGCAGAAGTGTCATTAAATTTTTAAGCAGGTGTTCACCGAGAGGCAGCTCGACATCTGATGATGAGGCCAGCATTTATCTAGCTTTCCTCTTCACGAGTCCCGTGCTTTCTGATTCCGATCACCTGCCCGACTGCTCCCATACCTTCATGCATGTGTGTTTGTGTGCTCATGTGTGCCTGCGTGCCTGGGTATGTGTGTGTTCCTTTCTTTCCATACACTCTGAGGTTAAGACAGATGGCGGTGCACTCCTTTAACAGTAGCACCCAGAACACAGAGGCAGGGGGATCGCTATTCAAAGCCAATCTGGTCTACATGGTGAGTTCTAGCCAAGTCTGCACAGTAAAACCTTGTCTCAAAACAGGAGGAAATAATGAAGAGGAAGAAAAGAAGGTCTGAGTTTATTATAACTCAGTAAATAGTCTGTGTTTTTCTGTGAAACAAGAAATAGTTATCATTTGAAAATCTGTTCTAATTGGTTTTTTTTCTCCCTGCAGTAGAAGTTTTTGTCTGTATGCCAGACTCCTGAAGTTCACATAGCTTTCATATATACATCCAGTACATTTATATAAACCCTTTTCTGCATAAAAGAAAAAAAAGGCTCTTAGAATGAAACTCCCTTTCCTTTTCTTCTTGCTTCTTATCAACTCTGATTAACAGTAAGGAAAGCCAGAGGGCACTGAGGGCACATACCTCACACAGTTCTAATCTGTGCAGTCCCTAGAGTGTCCCCACTGATCCCCTCAGCTTTATGTGTTATGGACCCACAACCGCGCCTGTGAATAAAGGCTTCGGGATGCAGGAGGCAGGGTGGCCAGCATCTGTGGAGCGTGTCATCCTTCCCATGAAGTTACTGTCTTTTTTCAGCCTTAAAATAACTTCTGTTCTGGAACTGTTAATAATCCCTCTTTGCCTGACAGGAAAGTTGAGTCCAGGGACAGCAACTGAATCAGACCAGGAGTTAACGACTCAGAGTCCACACTCCCAAGTACACTGACATCAAATGTGAACTGAAAATCCGAGCACACAGCCAGGATTTTTTTGTTCCACAGAGACTCTCCAGGAGGATGATTACAGTTTTTATTTTAATATATTTTTTTATAATTTTTTTTTTGAGAATCTTACAAGGAACGCAGTTTCTAACAGCCTGGTCAATTGTTGATTGGAGTGTTAATTCTCATCTCATAGAGTTGGGAAGTGGGGTTTGAGGAGGTAAGGAGGCTCATTTCAACCTGCTAACCAGTTTATAACCTGCTCCTTCACTGTGTGGCCACCACCCATAGAAGAGTTGGTTCCAGTACTCATAAAGATCACAGGAAGGTCCTGGCTCCAGGAGTTAACACAGGCTAAGGATGTGGCTTTATGATGGACATGCTTTGACATGTACAAGGCTATGGGTACCTGGCACCAAAAGAAAGAAAATTAAACTACAGGAATCAGGGATAATTCCTTATTCTAAGGAATCAGATAGACTGGATCTTGTGAGAGGAGAAAGGGAAAAAACCAGAGTCCTGGCAGTGTAAGGACAAGCAGGAGGTCTGAGAAGTTCTGAGTCTACACACTTGGAAATATTGCATATTTTTAAGATAAATGCATGAGTTAAGTCAGTTATGGTTGTACGCACCTCTAATCCCTACACTCAAGAGGTAGAGACAGGTATGAGCTCCAATTTTGAGACCCACCTGGTCTGCATTGCTGAGCTCTAGCCCAACCAAGGCTATGTAGTGAGAACCCACCACAAGTAGAAAAGTAAATAAACAAGTTTAAAGAGTGTGGGGCCGGCAGATAATGTCTCTCCTTTCCCACAGTCGCTGGCACCAGCCCCCACCCCTGAGCCTGGTCCCCAGCCTGTCTTCTCTTTCTCCTTGGGCTCACACTGTGGGACTCTCTTTTCCCCCACAGAGTTCTGGTCTTCCTTGAAATGTTTGGAATGAGCACAGCTAATTCCACCCCGACACCAAAATGCTTTGCAATAAAGTTAGTGGGAGACGAGTCAGGGGCCTCTCCCACATGCTTGTCCTCTAGACTTAACACCCATCCTACCGTGCCACGGGCATGCCTGTTGTGTGTGGAAGTGCCCTTCTTCTAGGCTACCAGATGTTCTCCGTCATAGTGCCAGGGTGGTGGCAAGTTCTCAAGGAGTTGCGGCCATTCACCTTTTGCAGACCGGGATTCTGCAGGGCCAGCCAGCCAGCCAGTCAGCCAGTCAATGGGCTGCTCGGTCTGCTCTCTGTTAAGCTATCCACACTTCAGTGGGTCAATAAGAGCATTGCATGCCCTGTGTCTGTGTAGATCCAATTAATTAAAATGAACGAGAGAAGAAAGCAAGAACTTGACAGATGGGAGGGGACAAACCCACAGCTGGCCTTGACTTGTAGCCATGACTGGAAGGGGAAAGGGGGCAGTGCCCCTGGGCCTCATGGGAAACGGAGTACCTTAGCATCATTGTTGTTAGCCAGAAGTTGAACGGGTACAGAGGGAATGTGTTACTTACCACCGTACTGACACCATTCACTCACCGGTTGACAGGGATAGAAGAGCTTTTGCTTATCGGTGACCAACAGCGTGATAATTATGTGCTAGGGGTATGCTGGGTTTCCAGTGCTTTCCAGGAGGCTTTCTTGAGCTTCGCTGGAAGCTACCTGGTGACTCCCTGGTTTTTCCCATTACCCAGTTGTTTTCTTTGTTGGAGAAAAGCACACACACAAACTCCCAAGGCTCTTCTGACAGCACCTTACACCCTTAAAATTACCTCAGCGGTTACATAATAAATGCCAGTCTCAGGAAACAGCTTCGCATTGTCAGTGGGGTGGTATAATCCTAGCAGTGAGCCAGCCAGAAGTGAGGAAACTGTCTAAGAATGGGAACCACATAAAGGAGGCACAGGGGGTCCCCTTAGCCCTTGGACCCTTCCCCAGTGTTTCATCCTTCTGATCCTAAATTCTTTAATTCTTAGCGTTGTTAAGGTGTTAACCAACCTGTCTCCTCCCCCTCCAGTTCCTTGCACAACTAAAACTCATGGACTACAGCCTCCTGGTGGGGATTCATGATGTGGAGCGAGCAGAGCAAGAGGAGGTTGAGTGTGAGGAGAACGAGGGGGAAGAAGAAGGAGAGAGTGACGGTGCCCACCCCATCGGGACGCCACCTGACAGTCCTGGAAACACACTCAACAGCTCACCACCCTTGGCTCCTGGCGAGTTCGACCCAAACATTGATGTTTATGCAATTAAATGCCATGAAAGTAAGCTTAGTGTCATTGACTCGTTCTGCACGTAGAGTGGTTTGATTTTCGCACTGGGATCTATCAGTAAGGCCGGCCCTGGTTCCGAGGGCGCTGTTTGCAGGGCTCCCACTGAGTCTAATGCACTGATAATCAGACGGCGATGTGCGTTTAAAGGAAATAGTCATTTCAGGTGTTGGAGGGCGGAAGGAAACTAGAAAGCGTCTTTAATATATTGCGCATATGCATTTGTAGATAATGTATTATGACAGATAAGCCCAGTGTATTCCCACAGGTGTGTCCAGCTTAGACCCCAGGAGAGCATTGAAGGGAGCATCCCAACACGTTTATAGATCACGGTGTTATACCTCAGTGTCAAAAGGTTAAACGCCCTAAGCGTGTTAACATTGAACTCGTTTTTTCATGCCAGGTTCAGTGATACCAAGTCTGCCTGAGCAATTTAACAAGAGCCTGCCTCAAAATGAAAGATGCCTTATGCTGTAGCCCACTGGTGGAACACTTGTCTGACATGAGGGGGGACTGGGGGTTGAGCCCCAGGACAGAGGCCTGACAGTGTCTCACAGATCTGTTCCGGGTGAGGCAAGTGTGTGCAGTCCACTGTGCCCCTTGATCGGGTGGCCTTCTCGTGGAGCTGACATTACCACTCAGGCTGCCTTTTCAGGGGTGCAGAGGCCAGGCCCCAGTGCACACAGTGAGAATCACTGCCTCTTCTGCTGTCTCCATGATGAGATCTGTGGCCCTCCTCACAGGGCCTCCCTCACGTCAGTTCTCAGGATCCTGGTGTTTGGTTGGTTTAGCTTAAAAGTCATGACTGTAGCTACATGTCCATGGCAAAAATATTTTACTAATATGGTAAAACAAACAAAAAAAACCCTTCCCTTCTCACTTAAATAATCAAACAGGTCATTTCTGCCCCATCATGTCAGCCAACAGGTTTTGGGTTGTATTTTTTATATTTTTAATTTTAGCCACCAAAATCCTTCCTTAAACATAAGAAAACCAGTTATAATTGAGTGTACATTTCTTAACTATTTGTAATTGAAACAAAGTATTTTTTGAAACTATGTAGAAAGTAGATAATGGAGACCTAAAACCCTTTATTCAGTTCTGATATTCTATCCGGGGAGAAAATGCAGTGCCCGGGTAGAAAGGGATTAGTTAATAAGCATAATTAATTCTACTTGCTTTACAAAAAATTCTAAAGAGAGCATTTTTCTTTACATAAAAACAGTTTACTATGGTGAACGAAATGCAGACTAGGAAACAAAGTTACTGTCCCGGCTTCTTGCTGCTTTTGTTTCGGTACAGGGGGCCAACCGGAATGCGGTTTCTGCATCCCACCCCCTCCTAACCGCTTGGCTTGTCCTCTGAGTGTTGTCCCCTGTCCCACAGCCTCTGCTTTCCTCCCGTTCCAGACGCACCTAGGAAAGAAGTGTACTTCATGGCGATTATTGACATTCTCACTCATTACGATGCAAAAAAGAAAGCTGCCCACGCTGCGAAAACTGTAAAACACGGCGTAAGTACGGGCTCCCTCACCCAGCGCCTCGCCCCACCGCCGTCCCGCATGGACACTTCTTCACCTTTCTGGCTCACTATTCTCAGTCCGCTGGCGACTGTTCCTGGGAGTGGGGTGTCAACCCAACCCTGTAGCACCAGAGTTCATGGCTCTGGGCATCTGTAGGTTCCTCCATGTTTGAAAAACACCCCAAAGATGAGCTGACTAACAGTTCTGTTTTTATGTGGAGTGTTCCACCCTGAAGCCGGGTGCTCCACAGTGTGCAGGACGTATCTCTTCTCTCAATACTCTTTTCCTATTGCAGACATTTGAGATAAGCTGTTTCCATGCCTCCCCTCCTCACTTCGCTTGCTCCAGATCTTCACTGGTTCAGGATTATCGGCAAATCCCCACGAAAAGCCTGTGAGGGAGAGCCCATTGCCTCTCCACTCTTTTTAGAAATGTACTCCAGCGTGCTTTCACACAGAAACTTTTTCCTCCATAGGGCAGCGTGAGGCCGTGTGTGTGAGAGCATGTAACAGAATATGAAGATAATACCCTGCATACTCCTCTACCCTTCCCCAGTGTGGTTTTTCTCCAGTGGGAGAAACTGAGGCTGACGGCCCCAGTAACTTCCAGAAGTTTGACGTAGTAGTACATGGCTGAGGCAGGTGGATTGAGGGTTTGAGGGTACCCGGGGCTACACAGGGAGACAGTGTTTTATTCAGGAGAAAAGAGGGGCACATTGGAGGGTTTGGGGCAGAAAGGTAATATCTCAAATGTGGCAAGTTGGGACCGGGTGTGTGTGTGTGTTTTTAGATTTCTTTCTATTTAATGTATAAGGGTGTTTTACCTGCATGTACATCTGTGTATACCACATGCATGCATGGTATCCAAGGACACCAGAAGAGGGTGTTGGGTCCCGTGGAGCTATGTGTCTATAACTGTAGCTGTAGACACTTGTAAGCTGCCGTGTGGGTGCAGGGACTAAAAGCTGAGCCCTGGAAGAGCAACCAGTGCGCCCGACTGCTGTGCCAGGAGACTCTTAGTTTGTGGGGTGCCGTGGAACTGGGCCTCATATTTACTCACAGATTCCGAGGAGTTTAGATTTACTTGGCCAAATAGCAGAGGTACCTATGAGTAGGGATTTAAGAACAAACAGAGCCCGCTGGGCTGGAGAGAGGGCTCAGCGGTTGAGAGCACTGACTGTTCTTTCAGAGGTCCTGATTTCAATTCCCAGAAACTACCTGGTGGCTCACAACCATCTGTAATGGGATCCGGTGCCCTCTTCTGGTGTGTCTGAAGACAGCTATAGCGTACTCATCAGATATAAAATAAATGAATAAAATCTTTAAAAAAAGAAAAAGAACAGAGGCCACCTAGCTCCGTTCTTAGCGTCAGAGTTGGGGCATGACTTTAGTGGCAAGGTGCTTGCCAAGCGTGTTCAAGGCCTCAGATTCAAACCTCCCGAGCCCCCCCCCCACCCCCCGGCTCCCCAAATGACTAGCTCAGTGTTCAGCTGCTTTTGGAAATCGCTGTAGACAGTGAGTGGTGATTTGGGGCAATCCTGAGCGTTCTGCCAATTTCCTTTTCCTTCACCGCCCCCTAGGCTGGAGCCGAGATCTCGACCGTGAACCCAGAGCAGTATTCAAAGCGCTTTTTGGACTTTATCGGACACATCTTGACGTAACCTCCTGCATAGTCCCGGATGGGCACGAGCTCGGGAAGGCTGGTGGCGGCTTCGGTGTAGGAATAAAAAAAAGGAAAATGGAACTCCACGAAGCACTCACCTTGCAGGAAGCAAACCCTTGTTTACATCTTCAAGCCGGGATGACTGAAGTTGGGGGCTCCTCGCTTTAACAGCTACCCGATATTTCCCAGCGCCGCCGCTACTTCTGACTCTCTGTGTGTGCGCTCGCTCGCACTCGTGTGTGTGCACACACACGGGCGCACTCTCTCTTGTGCACATTTTAAAGTAATTAATTAATTAATAATTAATTAAAACCAATCAGCTTGAATCAGAGCTTGTAACAGCCAGACCCCTCTGATTCCGGCTGTGGCAGCATGGATGGATGAAGAGACAAGCTGGGGGAGGGGACCAGAAATGCACCTCATCGCAGCACCACCAGAGAAGCTGTCGATCAGTTTGTTTTCTGACTTGAAAGATAGGAGATTGTTCATCATGGTGGTGGTGGTGGTGGTGATGATGGTGGTGATGATGATGATTAAAAGAAAGAAAAATTTATATCAAATGTTACACTCCTGGCCCACAGAAAGACCTCTCCTGAATAGTGGTTGTCTAAGCCCACACACAGCCCTAGGTAAAGGAATGCTAGCATCTCCCTGTGTACTGGTTCAGGTTTCTCTCCGAACAGTGTCACTATCCCCCCGTTGTCCCAGGCTGAGCCCTTCATCTTCCAAGAGTCTGATGCCAAGAACCCGTCTACAGTTTCACCTCCAGGAAAACCCGCTTGCTTCTCTTTTCTCACCTGGAGCCTGGCGTTGTTAACACCCTCATGTCCGGCTGCGGGAATTCACTCTGCAAAACAGATGTAGAACGTCCCTGAAGGGTGCATAGTTTGGGGCAATTGCAGCTGCACCTCCCACCACAGGAAGATGAGCAAGAAGTTAAAACCCCCCTGTGACCCAAGGCAATTAATCCCAATTATACAAGGTTTCTGTTTAACCTTGGTTTAGGAATTGAATTTGCTATGAATTATCCCTTTAACTGAAACCCTCAGTTTTACTGTTTACATGGTTAGAGAAACAGGGATCTTTTTGAATCTAAAAATTTAATACACAGCACGTGATTTTTGAAGTTTACATGTAAAGCCATTTTGCAGTGTAGGGAGCATAATGTTTGTTGTGTTTTGAGATATGCGTCTTGCAGTTGTGTTTCTGAGTGAGTGTTCTGTTCAAAGTACTTAGTAGACAGTCTATCACATAAAACAGAAGGATTCTCTTCCTCAAGATGTGTATTTATCTGCCTTATGGTTTTTTTTTTCCTATAAAAAGATTAAACCCAAAATCTGGTTATTGTAAGTTCATTGCCCTAAACTGTGCTGATGGTGTGTAACTGAGACTTAGAGAAAAAGAAAAAAAGGAAACCTTCCGGCATCAATTGTGTATCTACCAACATCCCTGCATTCCTAAAAGGCCTCAAGTTACAGTCCTAGATTTGCTCAGAGCACATTACCAACATACGGGCTGTGCTGCAGCCGTGCCTTTAAAAGCCCCGCCTAAAGTACAAGATGGTTTCCGCAGGCAGTTTTAGAAAGGAAAAAAAATCCACCCTTCAATAATTACAAGTCAACAAGTCCCCTGCCAGGCTGCCTTCCCTGTCACTTTACTTTTGGCCTCTCCAGATACAGCTGTGCCCCCCGTGTGTGGGCTGCCCTCACAGCCTCTGGAAGGCAGCATCAACACCATCTGACTCCTGTGTACTGACCCACCACAGGTTCCTTAGCTGATGATGTTAACTCCACTGTAACATAGCTGTGCAAATCTGCATTTGATGCATTTAAAATAATCAATGCTGTGTGATTCGGTTTCTGGGCACTGTTACACGGCGTTGTGGTGTCCCGATCCGTTTGAGTGTTCCAGAAGCTTCTACTGTTAACCTTTGATCCCCAAACTTATAAACCCAAAGGAAAATGAAGGTACACATTCATGATTTGAGTAACCATTTCCTCTGTGGCCAATCTGTATGCTTTTAGAAGTTTAAAAAAAAATGCTTTGGTCTTTGTCTGTAACCATCTCTGTCATCCAAGTAAGCCGTTTGGACAAGAGTGAGAACAGTGCTAACAGTGCGCTCTCGAGGCGTGAGCCGGGCTTTACGAATAAAGCACTTTGATGACTCTCTTAGTTCCGCTTCTCTGTGCTGGAGACCAACTGTGACAGGACTCAGGGATCCCCAGCCACTCTGTGGAAAGATGAAAGGGCACCGCAGCTGTAACCTCCCTAGGGCCTGACCTTCAATCTACAGTGATGCACAAGACGCAGAAATGATAATTGGACTTCTTACACAACAATGATCCGAGGGCTGGAGATAGCTCGCCGGGTAAAGCACTTGGTGCACAAGCCTTAGGCTCCAAGTTAAGATCGCCAGCACCCACATCAATACCCAGTGGACATAGCAACCCACCACTAAGTCCAGACTCCAAAGGTGGGAGAGAGGAAGCCTTCTGACAAGCTAGACTAGCTATATTGGCAAGCTCTGGGTTCAGTAAGAGACCCAGACCCAGATAGAGCTATAGAGGAAGACTCTTGATATCAAACCTCAGGTCTACACACATGTGCACGCACACGTGCACATGCACGCACACACACACACTCACACACACACCTCCGAATGTACACAGACATAAAAGACGAGATCCTCAGTAGCCCCGCCATGGCTAGCACTGTGCTTTTATGGAAAATAACTTGTTACCATCTCAGTATTCATAGTTTTAACCATGTAGCATGTTTGAGACTGGTCTGCTGTTCACACAGAACACTTTCTCTTCCTTCATCCTTGATGGTCTTGTGTGTGTGACTGGTGAGCTTTGGGCCTTTGAACCTCTAGTTCCAATTTTTCCAGAAGTTCAAGAATCGATCCTACGGTTCTCCGCTTCTCCCACTTTGAGGTGTGTTTGTCTAAGAAGCTAAGTGCCGTGCTCCTGCTGGTCAGCAGCTTAGTTCAGCTTTGTGGATGATCTGAAGGTGTGGCCGTGCCTGGCTTTTTACATAAGCACTAGAGGTTCAAACTCAGGCCCCCAAGCCTGCACTGTAGACACTTGTCCATCTCCCCAAAAGCTACTTATTTTCTTAAGTAACCGTTTACCCAGCTGCAGTTATGTAGTGGGGAGGTCATTTTATTTGAATCATAAAGTTTTTCCCACAGGGAGAAGCTCTGCTGTATCTTTTGAGTTCCTATACTCAAGTCATCTGCTCCCATTGTGTCTTGAGTTTCCCACTCAGACCTATGTGTTGAGTCCTCGGTCCCCAGCCTGTGACGCTATTGAAAGGAGGTAGAAACTAGAGGGTGCGGATTTGTCTGAGAAATCCAAACAAAAGCCTCATTGAAATCGCATCTCACCCCAGACAGGATGGCTGTCAGCAGGAACACAAGACGTGCTCCTGTCTGCAAGCATAACAGAGTATGATTAATAATGTTTGTGATTGGTGCTTGTCTATGGGATGGGTCTCAAGCCATTGGTAGGCCATTCCCTTGACTGCTGCTCCCTTCCCTGAACCTGCATTACTTGTAGACAGGATAAATTTGGGGTTGAAAGTTCTGTGGGTGGGTTGGTGTCTCTATTGCTCCACTGGGGTTCCTGTCTAGATAAAGGAGGTGGCCTCTTCAGGTTCCATTGCAAACAGGAGCAAGTCGTCCTCTGAGAGGCTCTACCCAGCAGCAGATTCTGATGCAGACACCCACAGCCAAACAGTGGATGGAGCTTGGGGACTCTTATTGAAGATTAGGAGGAAGGGGATAGGAACTCCACAGGAAGACCAACTGAGTCAGCTAACCTAGACCCGTGGGGCTCTCAGAGTCTGAACCACCAAACCAAGAACATACACAGGGTAGACCTAGGCCTCCCAACTCATATGTAGCAAATGTGCAGCTTGGTCTTCATGTGGGTCGTGAACAACTGGAGCAGGGGCTGTCCCAAAAGCTGTTGCCTGTCTGTGGGATACGTTCTTCTAGCTGGGTTGCCTTGTCTAGCTCAATGGGAGAAGAAGCACCTAGCCTCACAGAGACTTGAAGTGTGGGGCACGGGGTGGGGCTGAGGAGTTGTGGGGAAGGGGAGATCGGAACTACCAATGGCCCAGGTATATACTACTCCAGGGTATATACTCAAAGGACGCTGGGTCAGGATATCTGAACTTTCGTTGCTGTTGCTGCTGCTGTTGTGTATGTGTATATGTACAGTGTGTGTGTGCTCAGGCATGTATACATATGTATATATATGTAAGCACACATACATGTGTAGAGACTCAAAGTTGACTTTTTCCATCAATCTTTAATTCATTGATTGAGGGTCTCTCCCTGAACCTGGAACTCGCCAATTCTGCCTAGCCTAGCCAGACAGCTTGCCTTAGGGATCCCCGATTTCAGGTTCCTGAGTTCTGGGCTTACCGGCAGCTGCCACACCTGCCCAGCTTCTACGTGGGTTCTGGGGACCCAGACTCCAACCTTCATACTTTCACATGTACTTTATCCTCGACCCATCTCCCCAGCCCCACCCATGTACACTGTGTCACTATTCACAGTAGCCAAGATAACCATGATAGCCTAAGGCCCAGCAATTAGCTAATGGTTTAAGAAAAAAAAATGTGCTGTGCATGCACAATGGAGTTCTATTCCCCAGTAATAAAAGTGGAGTTGTGTCAGTTACAGAGAATGCCAAGAACTGTAGACTACGTTGAGTGAATCAAGTCATTCTCAGAACATCTTCTCATACAAAGCCAGCCTTTAAGAGAATATTATTCTATCACTGAAATAGAAGAGGGACCGTTTGGGAAGAGGAAGGAGACCAATGGGAAGGATGAGAATACTAGGATGATTGGAGGGTGAATATGACCGAAATATGTTACCCGTGAAAATGTCATAATGTTCTTGTTACTTTGTAAAGTAAAGAAGTGCTAATAAAAAAGAGAGGGGAGGGGTCGACAAGATGGCCCAGTGGGTCAAGGCACTTGCAGCCAAGCCTGCTGACCTGGTTTAGTCTCTGGAATCCACATGTGGAATGAGAAAGCTGACCTCCCTCCACAGGTTGTTATCTGATGAGACAGACCATGATGTGCACACCTACACACATACATGTGCAAGCCCCAAATGTAATACACACACACACACACACACACACACACACACACACACACACACACAATGATGAGGCCTGGTAAATGGAAGTTAGGCTGCACAGGGATGCCCTTGAAAAGGGCGTGTACCTCAGCCTGCTGGTCTCTGAGCTTCCCAGCCTTCAGGAGGTAAACGGGCTTCCTATCAGTGACACGAAGGCCCAAGGTGTCAGGGCCCAGTAGCCATGAAACCGTGAGCTGAAATGTACCGCTTCTCATTCTAAGTTGACGGCCTCTGGTGTTTTGTTCCAGAAATGGGAACAAACCTGCTAACATACCAGCAGCCCTTTGCTCAGCCTCTCGCCCACCTTCCTTGGGATGCCTTTGTGCCTTTCTGAGTTAGCACCTGAAGGCAGGTAGGCACGGAGCAAGGGCACAGGGGGAAGAAGGGAGGCACTTAGCCTAGTTCCTTTCTGAAAGAAAACCCTGTTGGATACAGTGGCTACTTTTTGATCAGACTGAATGTCCCCCAGAAATTTGCTCTGTTTGTTTATCACATGGAGGCCCTATCGGGGAGCAGTCAAATGCCACCACCCGTAATTTTCCATCTTAAACACTGTTCAGCTTAACCTTACGAGAGAGGAGACAAAAGATTATAATTTCATAGTCTGGGCAACAGTATATCTGTCTCATAATACCCCACACTTGTTGGTGGAAGAGGTGTTACAAGTGAGTTAGCAGTAGGGAGTGGCTAAGGTGTCCCAGGATTGTTTTTAGCTATGGGAGGCTCACGCCTGGGCTCTGCAGGGAGGTCAAGGAAGAATGAGAAGAGTTTTTGAAAGGTGAAGTGGTGTAGATGGTGTGTTGTTTTTTTTTTTTAAATAATTACCCTTGGACACTGATCCAGGGGTACCACTGGTCCCCTATTGACTTGGCCTTTACTAGGCAGATGTTCCTATGAATATACTGTGTGTACGGTTGTGGTAGGTTGCCAGTGCTGTGGTTATTTGAGTGCACTCTTGTCATTTTCGCAGGGGTGGATTATGAAAGTCCCTTCTTTATGGTGGTCTCGCTCCACTTTGCTAGGGTCTGTCAGAAGTTACTCTGTTTTCATGCCATCTTCTCTCACAAAGCCTTGGACTGGAGAACCTGAGTGAGTTATTTAAGGTCACAGCGGTGGCAGAGCCGAGGATAAAACTTAGTTCTGTTCCCATTCGGACTGGATGTCCGTCTCATGCACAGTAGACTTGGGCCTCTCATAGCCTGGATCTCACCCTCACCCTAAGGAGGCTTCATTACAGCACCACACATTTCCCTACCCTTTACACCAACAGTCAGGGATTTAGGTTTTGATTTTCTAAATCAGGGAATCTCATTTTAAGTTTATTTTTCTGCGATGCTGTGATAAAAATACTCTACAAAGCAACTTAGGGGAGAAGGATCCTTCTTCTCTGGCTTATGGTTTGAGGCTACAGCCTGTCGTGGGGACAGGAGCTTGATGCAGCTGGTCACAACGCATCCACAATCAGAAAGCACAGAGTGATGGATGCGTACAGCTGATCTGCTCCCTTTTCCACTTCTATAATTCAAGATCCCAACCAAGGAATGGGGACATAGAGTAGGCAGGTCTTCCTACTCAACTGAGATACTATTCCCCCGGCGTGCCCAGAGGCCCACCTCCCAGATGATTCTGGATCCTGCCAAGTTGACAATACTAACCAATCATCTTTCTGAAGAGTATAAAAATATTCCTTGGCCTATTCAATGGCCATCTCTGGAGGCAGAACTTAGATATGACATAAGTGGTCGGGCTTGGGAACCACAGACTTCAATGGTTACCCCATTCTCACTGATGCGTGTGTGTGTGTGTGTGTGTGTGTGTGTGTGTGTGTGTGTATGTCTGTGTGTGTGCCTGTGTGTGTGTATGTCTGTGTGTGTGTCTGTGTGTGTGCCTGTGTGTGTGTATGTCTGTGTGTGTGTCTGTGTGTGTGCCTGTGTGTGTGTGTGTCTGTGTGTGTGCCTGTGTGTGTGTGTGTCTGTGTGTGTGCCTGTGTGTGTGTCTGTGTGTGTGCATGTATGTGTGTATGTGTGTGCGTGATGTTTTCAGGTGTTTATGTTCATGTGTATATGTGGGTTCACATGCATATGTAGAAGCCAGAGGTCGGGGTTGGGGATTTAGCTCAGTGGTAGAGCGCTTGCCTAGGAAGCGCAAGGCCCTGGGTTCGATCCCCAGCTCCAAAAAAAAAAAAAAAAAAAAAAAAGAAGCCAGAGGTCAACATTGACTATCCTTCCACAGGAGCAGGAGTTAATCACCTCACAGTTTGAGGCAGGGTCTGTTAATGGGACCTCAGGCTTACCTCTTAGGCTACCCTACCTAGGCCAACAACCTCTCAGAACTGTCTCCACTTATCCAGTACTGGGGCTACAAGGATACCCACCACTCCTGGCAAGAACTTTAACCACCTGAGCCATCTACACCAGCCCACTCACCACACATTTCAAACATTTTTTCTGAAGTTCATCTTCCTCGTCCCCTTTTCCTACACCTTCTCCTAATCCATGAATGAGACAGCTTTTGTGCCAGTCGTAGCAGAATAAAGCTTCATCAAAACACGATCCCGCTCATTCACTCAGTACTGCCTACGTCTTCTCTCAGACTGTGGCGACAGCAAAGTTCATGGCCGAGGCAGAGATGTTGCAGCCAGACACAGTGCTTAAAACACTTACCATGTGCCCTTTACAGGAGAAGTCTGCTCAGCCCCAAAGCAGAACTCATTTAAATATTCCAGTGGCATCCCCTCAAAGCCAGGGACACCGATGGCCGTTCATTCCCTTCTCATCTGTGATATGACAGAAAACAGAGATTGAAAAGAGCATCAAAACCTGCCGGCGAGGTTCTGCATTAATAGTTGTTCTGTTTGGGGATTGGCTAAGGGATGCGCACTACCGCCCTGGCATTAATGTGTGGAGTGGTTAACTCTGGTGAGTGGCTATTCGGAGACCCACTGGATTTCTCATTGCGATGATAAAGGGGAATTATTCTTCTTAAAAAACACAACAGAGAAAATGAAAATGACTCCTGATGTTTGGCAAGCCTTTATGTGAGCCACCGTCTCTCTCCTGTAGACCCCTTTCATTCCTTTTCCTGTGACTTTTCTTAACTCGTGCACCCAGGATTTCCTGTCTTCAGCATATTCACAGGAGATTCAATAAAACTCACACTTTTACCACATGTGTGCATGTCAAATCCCAAGATTTCCGGAGCATGTAATCATATAGCTCCCTCTGTCATCTCACTGGCTCCAGAGACCTGCGTGGACCACGGAGAATGCAGACTTTCTGTCTAGAGATGAGATTTCTCGTGCTTGCACCAAAGCTGGTATAACTACACACTTTCTACTGAAGAAAAGTGTCTTTGTCTGTGTCCTCATCGTCTTACATCACAATTAGTAGCAGGGTTTCCTATCCCAAAAGCCACTTAGAAAGGATCTTAAATAGAAATCATTTGGTCCATTTGTTAATGCACTACAAAAACAGGTGGTTAAGCTTTTTAACATAGATGACATCTTATATTCTTATGAAATAATTTACATATAATACATATATATGTGCATACATAGGAAGAAAAACTAATATATAGAGACATAAAAACTAATATATATTCAATAATATATAATACATATATTATACATAAACATATATATAATATATGACATAATATATATAATATATATTAATTTGCCTAGGCTTCTGCACTTGCTAGAAAAATACTGTTACTGAGCTATATTCCCAGCCTCTCTTATACTTTATATTATTATTATTATTATTATTATTATTATTATTATTATTATTATCATTCCTTAGGAGGTTCTGGTTAAAGCTTTCATAGCAACTCACATGTCCACTTTTCCACCTAACTCCGCTGTAATGCCAGGTAACGAGTTTGCTTAGCACTCCTCCCTGGGAATCCTACTACACTGGCAGTCAGTCACCAAGTAACCTATGAGTCCAGTACACCACACAACCTCAGAAACACCAAGTTCCAGATGACAACTGCTCCCTGCTTTACCACACTTCTGCATTTTGAACGTAATGTTTGGTTGAGCAGGAAGTGGTGGTTTTCTGTTTAGTTGCTGAGCATGGGCCCATCCTATTCCCATCTCCCTTCTTGTCAGATTATGAAGATGATTTCATGGGAATCAACAGATCGAAGTTTCCGTAAATAGCCACATCGAGTAAACAGAACGTATGGCCACAGTGAATGCAGATGCTCTTCAGGGCTGGCAACGTTGACAACCTTCCTGTTGCCAAGCCCTAGGTTCAGCCAAACCAGGATACTCAGTGAGGCCATACATTTGTTCTTTTGACAGTTCCCCTCTTGAATTTAAATCTGGGAATTAGGACAAGTCTAATCACGATCCCAAATGCTGATTCCGTGCAACAAGCAAAAGAGTGATCCCCTACTTGTGTTTTCTCGCGAACTGTTCCAGAGGCTATGTGGGTTGTTCCACAGCAGAGGCAGGCAGCACTGATAGATGGTGTAGGAAAGACCTGTGAGCTCCTCCCCAGATCCCTGCGTGCCGCTGCCTGTGCTGCTGCCACCATGCTGTCTCAACACCAACGTGAACTCACCTTTGCCATTAGGGACACAGGGCTGCAAGACCTGAACTTAGTTGAGTAAAGAGGACATCTACCTCACAGAGGTGGGAGAGGTCACGGAGTATCCACGACAGTTACGTGGTCTCCAACTGATTCTTGGGATATGAGTGGTGGAAACACAGTCAGGGCTCAGGTGCTCAGTGGGGTAAAGTGCTTGCTGTCCAAGCCTAGTGACCTGGTTAGACTCCTGGAATCCACATAGAAAGCCAAACATAGTGGCTTGCATCTGTAATCCCAGCACTAGAGTACACAGCCCAAGGACAGAAACAATAAGAAAGACCTTGCCTAAAAACAAGATTGGAAGGTGAGAACCAACTCCCAGTTGTCTGAACTCTATACGAATTTGGCAAACCATGGACCCAACACTCAACACACACAATTAATTAGTTAAAAAAAATAAAAAGGATAGAGTCAGATATTGGTCAATAATCTAGCCGAGCTTTGTGAAGACCTGAAAATGTGGAGCCCCACATGGGGCTGTTACCACTCCAGGGGTCATGTCTAAGGTCATGTCCAAGGGCCAAGATGGCTGCACCGTGTGTGTCCAAGCACTCTCCATGGCTTGAGAGTCATGGAGAGTTTGTACATCCCTGTGCCTGTGGAGTTAGTGAGACCACTAGTGACACCGGTCATAATCAACTTTGGCAGAGCTCTGAGGATCAACTGGAAGCTTACAGCAATCACAAAGGCTGGTTCAAGGACAGTTGACACCTAGGAAAAACACTGAGCTGTTTTTGTTTTATTTGACTTCCTCAACGTTCCCCTCTGTACAGCTCCGAAACCAACATTCTCACAGCACAGAAGGAATGCCCAGCTCTCCAGACACACGCACATGCACACACATGCACACATGCTCACACACACACCACATGCCATACACACAAACCAAATGCCATATGCCACAAATGCATACACACACACCACACACACACACACACACACACACACACACACACACCACACACACACACAAGCATACGTAGGCAAACATGCAAATACATGTGTGTATGATACATATGCATGTAATCATAAATAGGAGACAGACAGACAGACAATCTGTGTGACGGGATGTCCACCGAGGGCTGTGGAAAGTTCTGTCATTATCCTGAAGCGCTACAAGACTACGTACTGTTAGTGCTTGTATACAGGTCTGTTCTCACACTCAGCAATGTCTAAAGAAAGTTTTAATCTCTCACCTCTGGCCTTGAGGATCTGCATAAGCAGGAAGTGGGGATAACAAGGTTTTAAGTGGCTGGAACACTGAAGGTTTGTGCCAAAAAACACAGAGCCTTTCAGCAAAAGTTTCAAGGCATGGAACGAAATATTTGTTCAGTCCTTAGCCAGCCACTGTGCTAGGTGGGGTAAGGGCAGCAGCGGTGCACGGGAAGAACAGAGGTTAGAAAGTTAATCTGAGGGGCTGTGAGCATAGCTCAGAGGTCGGGCTGGCACTCATCTACCCTGGGCCAAGCCCAGAGTTCTATCTCCACCATTGCTAAAACAAAAATAGGGCCCAAAACAAGTCACCATATCTCAGCACTGGACTGGTGGTTCCAGCCTTGGGAACCAGGCCAGAAAGGGAAATGGGGCATCTAAGTCAGAAGGAGGGAAGTGCATTTTTCTAAGTTGTAGATAGCTTGATATTAGATATAAAATCCTTAAGAATAATAATAAGAAGGTTTTACACTTTTAATTATAGTATTTGGGAGGCATAGGCAAGTGGATCCCCGTGAGTTCAAAGCCAGCCAGAGCTACACAGTGAGACCTTGTCTCAAAAACAAAAAGAAGTTTCTGCTTTACTCTGTCCTCCCTTGGGCATCTTAAGATTGCATCTCTATTGCTGATATAATGTTGAATTTTTTTCTATTGTCTCTCCAAGTCCAATATTCCTAGCATCAGATTTTAGTTTGTTTTTGTTTGCTCTTAGCTTGTTATTTCTGGTTTAAGATTTAGTCAAGTCTCCAGATGTTGTTTGAAAACATTTAATGAAGCTCAAAGTGTACTGGCTGTGTTTAGTCTCACGGTTGTTTTCTGGAGAACATTTCACTGGCTGGATGAGAATTTTAGATTGGGAGATGGTGGAAGATGAGTAGCTTACACTCTAGTGTGTCCATGAACATTCACTCTCTCACCCCTGTTTTAGGAACTTACGTCATCACTAAGTTAAAATGTCAGCATGAGGCTCCAAGATCCAGGAGCAGAACTTGCCTGCCCTGCTCATGTCTAACTACATGACACTGGGGAATAGGCCAGAATGATGCTGCGTGCCCATCTATGATCCTAGCATTGCAGAAACTATGTAGGAGGGTTGTGAGTTCTAGGCCAGCCTGTACTAAAGTAGGACCCTGTCAGTCTAAATTAGGGTTTCTATGGCTGTAACAATGACCAAAATGCCATGACCAAAAGAAAGTTGGCAAGGAAAGGGTTTATTCGGCTTAGACTTCCACATTGCTGTTCCTCACCAAAGGAAGTTGGGACAGGAGCTCACACAGGGCAGGAACCTGAGGCAGGAGCTATTGCAAATGGAGGGGAGCTGCCTACTGGTTTGTTTTCCATAGCTTGCTCTCTTATATGACCCAGGACTACCAGCCCAGGGATGGCACCACCCACCGTGGACTGGGCCCTCCCCGCTTGATTGTTAATTGAAAAAAAAATGCCTTACAGCCGTGTCCCACAGAGGCATGACTCTAACTTGTGTCAAGTTGACACAGAACCAGCGAGTAATGTCTTAGAAACAAAACCAAGTATTCTTAGAAGCAATACAAGTTCTCTTTCTCAGAGCCTGCTGTGGCGTATAGAGAGATAAGCAGTGCTGACAATACAAGGGGCCTGCAAAGGGCACAGAGGACACGACGGTGTCCATCGCAGGTCCAAGTTCAGGTACCATTCTCCTTTCTCCACGCGGACCACTGCAGGTGTGGGAAGAAGCACGAAAGGCTGAGTCAGCTCTTCAGGACTCAGTATCTACAGCACATGTTGTAGCTTCATCTAGAGTGAAAATCTCGCCTCTGCCTTCTCCACAGCCCAGCAGATTTCATAAATCTGGCAACACCCAGGCACTGACTGGTTACTACTTGGGCAGTCTCAGAGCTGGTCTGAATCACAGGAGTCAGGGGCGGGACCAGATGTCCACCTACCTCCTCATTAGCCTTGGATTGATGTCCCTTCAGCACCTAACAACCTGTGAAAATAAGATCGTAAAACTACCCCCCACCCAACCCCCTCCATCTTCTCCTTCCTCGTTTTTATTTCTCACTTATTTTTTTATTTAATCTGTTATTCCCCAGCCATAATTCTCACAGGGCCAAGAACAAGCCAGATGTGTGAATCAGATGTCAACAGCAGCTCCACGTCTACAGACGGCAGCCATAACAATCAGCAGGAGGACGGGGCTGTGTAGGAGGCAATGTTCAGGCTGTCAGGCAGGTGTCCCAGACACTTGTAAACCAGAACTAACACAGTACATGCTGCCAAGACAGAAGATCTCTAGATAAATGGAAAAGGCCAACCTCAGGACTTGATTATGCGGCATATACATCATAACCTCATTTAACAAACTTTTATTAGGTTTCTATTATGTGTTAAGATGTGTATGAATCAGTGACAATGTGTAACTCAGCAAACCAAGGGAGCTTTCAGGCCAGCATGATGGCTATCTCCAGTATCATGCCATAAGGCTTTGGCTCCTGCCCTCTGCCTGCTACCTGGGAGTGGGAAACCTCTGCATTTATCAACCATAAGAGGACAGACTCAGGTTCATTTAAATCTCAGCTTCAATCCCAGCCCTGTGATTGTGGGTGGTCTTCAAAGCTTGAGTTTCACGATTCTAGAAAGGGACCATTATGTAGCTCACATGGTTTGGTTGGCCATGAAATAAGATTGTTGAATGTCAGGCATTAGCCCATGGTGACGGTCATGTCTCCAGGACTCTGAGTTTGCAACAGAATTCTTTACTGATGACTTGAAGACTGAGTGGCTGCTTCCTCCCACTGTCATCTGACATGGCAGGTGGGTGGGATACTGTACATGCAATTGGTTCTGACATCTGTCAACGTTCTGTCTTTATTCCTAGTTTCTATTCCTTCTTGTTACGAATTATATTGTCAGGAAATTGTCCTTCCCTCTCATCGATCTTTCTCTCCGACTTGTATTTTCATTCTTGGCTTTGTGAAGAGAAAGTTTCACTTTATAGTTGAAGCTCGCCTGGAGCTGCGGAACCTTGAACGCCACTGCTTTCACACGCTGGGGTTGCAGGCATGTGCACTGTGCTGAATCTTTATCGTCACAGGGTGTCTGTGAGTAAGACTCACTGTGTCTGCCTTAAAATACCAGTTCAGAATGATAGCCAGACTTTGGCTCCACACTTGGAACCGCCTAACACTAGATAGAAGAGTAAAAGGGATAGAGGAGAAAGGGGGTGGTGATAGACTACTTCCTGATGAATAGGGGTGTTGAGTTTCTTGGGGCAAGTTTGATCTTTGCCTTCAGGATGTCTAATTTCTTCTTTTTGTCTCTTCCCACACGACTACTTGACAAACCACAACCAACAGCATCCAACCACCAAACAGCTTCCATTATTGGAGCTGGTCTAGCATTTATATATCCTCCTAAAAGTCCCCAGAATTTCAATATTACACGCTCACATACTATCCACAGCTGGCAAAATCACACCCGTGCTAGAGCATGAGGCAAATCATAGTCACCTGCTATCGACAATCTAAAGCAGCCCCTTATCCCACATTCTTATCATATTTCTATGTTTTTAAAGAAACCAAAATTCCACTACAAATAACCATTGTCTGGGGTTTCCATTTGCTCGCAGGTGAACTGTCTGTGCTCTAGAAAAGAGGTCTTTTCAGACACACATCATAAACAGTGATGAGGAGGTTATGACGTTTTACAACCAATGAAACAGACTCAGGAAGCAGAGCTCTAGGGGAGGATGGGGAGCATGCTTGCCCCATACCAGCCTTCCAATTGGAAGATTCTAGAAGGTAGATGACATAGAAACTTCCAGCTACATTGACAGAGGCCAACCTTGGGTACATAGTTATTCATTACCCTGATGACCTTTCTCTTGAGTTTTCCCTAAAGATTTCACACCACCGCCGTGTGTGTGTGTGTGTGTGTGTGTGTGTGTGTGTGTGTGTCTTCCAGTTGCCTCATCCACCTAGCATCTTCCTGTCATCTAATTAATGGCCTCTAGGGTAACTTTTCTGTGAAGGTAAACTGCATGCAGAGCCTCTGCCAAAGTTTTCCCCAGTGGCTCAGAGCATAAGTTATTAAAATGAGCTGCATCTGACAGGAATCTGGGAAAGGTCATGATGACTGATTAAAGAATAAGGGGAAGTCCTTGGATGAATTCTCAGCTTCTCGAATGCTGTGACTAAGTAATCCTTAGCTGTAACAAAGAGTTCAATAAGGCCAGTTTCCATATGCTCCCTGAGCTAGCCCTGTGCCACAGCTCTCTGTGCCCAGATCCACTGGTCTCCCAGGAGCACTGACACACCTGAGAGCACAAGTAGGACTACCACTTCTGCTCTGAGGGACACACCTGGAGTCCTTGGGACACGGGAGCTGAGAAGCAGTCTGGGACAGGATCCTTCCAGTTTCCATGTACATCTGGAGCTGATCCTGTGCCACAGCTCTCAGTACCCAAATCCTGCCTATGCTGACACATAGACTCACAGGAGGGTCAAGCCACTGTTAGAGATAGCAAGACTGTCTAACACCAGAGATAGCCAGATGTCAAGAGGCAAGTTCAAGAACCTAAGCAACAGAAACCAAGGCTACTTGGCATCACCAGAACCCAATTATCCCATCACAGCAAGTCCTAGATACCCCAACACACCAAAAAAGCAAGATTCTGATTAGAAATCATATCTCATGATGATGTTAGAGGACTTTAAGAAGGACATAAGTAACTCCCTTTAAGAAATACAGAACAACACGGGTAATCAGGTAGCAGCCCTTAAAGAAAAAACACAAAAATTACTTAAAGAATTACAGAAAAACACAACCAAACAGGTGAAGGAATTGAACAAAACCATTCAGGATCTAAAATTGGAAATAGAAACAATAAATAAAACCACAAAGGGAGACAACCCTGGAGATAGAAAACCTAGGAAACAGATCAGGAGTCATAGACACAAGCATCAGCAACAGAACACAAGAGATAGAAGAGAGAATCTCAAGAGCAGAAGATACCACAGAAAACATGGGCACAACTGTCAAAGAAAATGCAAATTGCAAAAAACTCCTAACCCAAAACCTCCAGGAAATCCATGGCATAGTGAGAAGATCAAACCTAAGGATAATAGGTATAGAAGAGAGCAAAGCTTCCCAACTTAAAGGGTCAGTAAATATCTTCAGCAAAATTATAGAAAAAACTTCCCTAACTTAAAGAAAGAGATGCCCATAAACACACAAGGAGCCTACAGAACTCCAAATAGATTGGACAAGAAAAGAAATTCCTTCTGTCACATAACAGTCAAAACACCAAATGCACAAAGCAAAGAATGAATATTAAAAGCAGTAAGGGAAAAAGGTCAAGTAACACATAAAGGCAGACCTATCAGAATCACACCAGACTTCTCGCCAGAGACTATGAAAGCCAGAAGATCCTGGGCAGATGTCATACAGACCCTAAGAGAACACAAATGCCAGCCCAGTCTACTATATCCAGCAAAACTCTCAATTACCATAGAGGGAGAAACAAAGATATTCCATGACAAAACCAAATCTAAATAATATATTTCCATAAATCCAGGCCTACAAAGTATAATATATGGAAAACTCCAACACAAGGAGGGAAACTACATCATAGTTTTTAAAAAGCAAGAAAGTAATCTTTCAACTAACCCAAAAGAAGAAAGTCACACAAACATAATTCCACCTCTAACAACAAAAATAATAGGAAACAACAATCATTGGTCCCTAAAAAACTCTCAACATCAATGGACTCGATTCCCCAATAAAAAGACATAGACTAAAAGACTCGATAAATAAACAGGATCCAGCATTTTGTTGCATATAGGAAATGCACCTCAGTGACAAAGACAGACACTTCCTCAGAGAAAATGACTAGGAAAGAATTTTCCAAGCGAACGGTCCCAAGAAAAAAGCTGGAGTAGCCATTCTAATATCAAATAAAATCAACTTTCAACCAAAAGTTATCAAAAATTAAGGAAGAACACCTCATATTCATCAAAGGAAAAATGAATTCTCAATCCTAAATATCTATGCTCCAAATGCAAGGGCACCTGCGTTCATAAAAGAAACCTTACTAAAGTTCAAAGCACACATTGCAACTCACACAATAACAGTGGGAGTCTTCAACACCCCACTCATCAATGGACAGATCATGGAAACAGAAACAGAAGTTTTGAACCAAATGGATTAAACAGACATCTATAGAACATTTCATCCTAAAACAACAACAACAACAAAATACCTTCTTCTCAGCACCTCATGGTACCTGTTCCAAAACTGACCATATAATCGGTCACAAAACAGGCCTCAACAGATACAAGAAGATTGAAATAATCCCCTGCATCATATCAGATCACCACAAACTAAGGCTGGTCTTCAATAACAACAATAACAACAGAACGCCCATACACATGGAAGTTGAACAAGGCTCTACTCAATGATAACTTGGTCAAGGAAGAAATAAAGAAAAAAATTAAAGACTTTTTAGAATTTAATAAAAATGAAGGCACAAACTTATGGAACACAGTGAAAGCAGTGCTAGGAAGAAAATTCATAGCTCTGAGTGCCTCCAAGAAGAAACTGGAGAGAGCATGTCAGCAGCTTGACAGCACACATGAAAGCTCTAGAACAAAAAGAAGCAAATATACTCAAGAGGAGTAGAAGGCAGGAAATAATCAAACTCAGAGCTGAAATCAACCAAGTAGAAACAAAAAAAAAATGCAAAGAAACAACAAAACCAGGATCTGGTTCTTTGAGAAAATCAACAAGATAGATAAACCCTTAGTCACACTAACCAGAGGGCACAGAGAGTGCATCCAAATTAACAAAATCAGAAATGAAAAGGGAATCATAACAACAGAAACTAAGGAAATCCAAAAAAGCATCAGATCCTACTACAAAAGCCTACACTCAACAAAACTGGAAAATCTGGATGAAATGGACAATTTTCCAGACAGATATCAAGTACCAAAGTTAATTCAGGATCAGATAAACCATCTAAACAGTCCCATAACTCCTAAAGAAATAGAAGGAGTTATTAGAAGTCTCCAGCCGAAAAGAGCCCAGGTCCAGATAGGTTTAGTGCTGAATTCTATCAGACCTTAAAGAAGACCTAATACCAATACTATCCAAACTATTCCACAAAATAGAAAGGAAAGGAACACCACCCAATTCATTCTATGAAGCCACAATTACTCTTATACCTAAATCACACAAAGACCAAACAAAGAAAGAGAACTTGAGACCAATTTGCCTTATGAATATTGATGCAAAAATAAGATTCTTACAAACCGAATCTAAGAACACATCAAAACAATCATCCATCATGATCAAGTAGGCTTCATCCCAGGGATGCAGGGATGGTTTATTATATGAAAATCCATCAACGTAATCCACTATATAAACAAACTCAAAGAAAAAAACCACATGATCATCTCATTAGATGCTGAGAAAGCATTTGACATAATCCAACACCCCTTCATGATAAAAGTCTTGGAAAGATCAGGAATTCAAGGCCCATACCTAAACATAATTAAAGCCATATACAGCAAACCAGTAGCCAACATCAAGCTAAATGGAAAGAAACTTGAAGCAATACCACTAAAATCAGGGACTTCAGGGCTGCCCACTCTCTCCCTACTTATTCAATATAGTCCTTGAAATCGTAGCCAGAGCAATCAGACAACAAAAGGAGATCAAAGGGATACAAATTGGAAAGGAAGAAGTCAAAATATCACTATTTGCAGATGATATGATAGTGTACTTAAGCGACCCCAAAAATTCCACCAGAGAACTTCTACAGCTGACAAACAACTTCCATAAAGTGCTTAGATATAAAATTTACTCAAACAAGTCAGTAGTCTTCCTCTACTCAATGGATAAACAGGCTGTGAAAAAAATTAGAGAAAGGACACCCTTCATAATAGTCACAAATAATATAAAACACCTTGGTGTGACTCTAACCAAGCAAGTGAAAGGTCTGTATGACAAGAACTTCAAGTCTCTGAAGAAAGAAATTGAAGATCTCAGAAGATGGAAAGATCTCCCATGTTCATGGATTGGCAGGATTAATATTGTAAAAATGGCCATCTTGCTGAAAGCAATCTACAGATTCAATGCAATCCCCATCAAAATCCCAAGTCAATTCTTCACAGAATTAGAAAGAACAACTTGCAAATTCACTTGGAATAACAAAAAACTCAGGATTGGCAAAACTATCCTCAACAATAAAAGGACTTCTGAGGGGGAATCACCATCCCTGGCCTCCAGCTGTATTACAAAGCAATTAGTGATTTTAAAAAAAAAACTGTATGGTATTGGTACAGAGACAGGCAGGTAGATCAATGGAATAGAATTGAAGACCTAAAAATGAACCCACACACCTATGGTCACTTGATCTTTGACAAAGGAGCTAAAACCATCCAATGGAAAAAAGATAGCATTTTCAGCAAATGGTGCTGGTTCAACTGGAGGTCAGCACGTAGAAGAATGCAAATCGATCCATTCTTATCACCACGTACAAAGCTTAAGTCCAAGTGGATCAAGGACCTCCACATCAAACCAGATACACTCAAACTAATAGAAGAAAAAGTAAGGATGAATCTTGAACACATAGGTACTGGAGAAAACTTCCTGAACAAAACATCGATGGCTTATGCTCTAAGATCAAGAATCGACAAATGGGATCTCATAAAACTGCAAAGGTTTTGTAAGGCAAAGACACTGTCATTAGGACAAAACGGCAACCAAATCTTTACCAAACCTACATCTGGAGAGGGCTAATATCTCCAATATATAAAAGGAACTCAAGAAGGTAGACTCCAGAGAACCAAATAACCCTTATAAAAAGTGATGTACAGAGTTAAACAAAGAATTCTCAACTGACAAATATCAAATGGCTGAGAAGCACCTAAAGAAATGTTCAACATCCTTAATCATCAGGGAAATGCAAATCAAAACAACCCTGAGATTCCACCTCACACCAGTCAGAATGGCTAAGATCAGAAACTCAGGTGACAGTAAATGCTTGTGAGGATGTGGAGAAAGAGGAACACTCCTCCATTGTTGGTGGGATTGCAAGCTGGTACAACCATTCTGAAAATCAGTCTGGAGGTTCCTCAGAAAATTGGACATAGTACTACCTGAGGACCCAGCTATACCTTTCTTAGGCATATACCCAAAAGATGCCCCAACATATAACAAGGACACATGTTCCACTGTGTTCATAGCAGCCTTATTTATAATAGCCAGAAGCTGGAAAGAACCCAGATGCCCTTCAACACAGGAATGGATACAGAAAATGTGATACATTTACACAATGGACTAAATTAAAAACAATGACTTCATAAAATGCTTAGGCAAGTGGATGGAACTAGAAAACATCACCCTGAGTGAGGTAACCCAGTCACAAAAGAACACACTGATATGCACTCACTGATAAGCAGATATTAGCCCAAAAGCTCAAACTACCTAAGATACAATTCACAAACCACATGAAGATCAAGAAGAAGGAAGACCAAAATGTGGATGCCTCAGACCTTATTAGTAGAGAGAACAAAAATACTCACAGGAGGAAATATGGAGACAAAGTTTGGAGCGGAGACTGAAGGAAAGGCCATCCAGAGCCTGCCCCACCTGGGGATCCATCCTATATAGTCACCAAACCCACACATTATTGCTGATGCCAAGAAGCGCATGCTGACAGGAGCCTGATACAGCTGTCTCCTGAGAGGCTCTGCCAGAGCCTGACAAATACAGAGACGGATGCTCACAGCCAACCACTGAACTGAGAACGGGGTCCCCAGTGAGGGGTTAGAGAAAGGACTGAAGGAGCTGAAGGGGTTTTCAACCCCATAAGAAAAACAGCAATATCAAACAACCAGACCCGACCCACACACACACACACACACACACACACACACACACACACACACACACACCCGGCGAGCTCCCAAGGACTAAACCACCAACACAGGGATGGAACTATGGCTCCATCCGTATATGCAGCAGAGAATGACCTTGTCAGGCATCAATGGGAAGAGAGGCTCTTGGTCCTGTCAAGGCTCAATGTCCCAGTGTAGGGGAATGTCAGGGTGGCGAGGTGGGTGGGAGTGGGTGGGTGGGTGAGGGAGCACCCTCATAGAAATGGAGGGTTGGGGGAATGGGATAGTGGGTTTCTGGAGGGGAAACTGGGAAAGGGGATAACATTTAAAAGGTAAATTTTAAAAATCCAATAAAAGGGAAAAAAAAAGTTTAATAAGGAAAACCTTCTCAAAGATAAAAGACTAGCACGAGGAAGGGGAAAGGACCAATCCAGTTGGATTAGGAGTAGAGTCAAGGTCGAAAAGAGAAAGTTCAGGGTCAGAAATTCCGATGTTTTTCCTTGTGGCTTAAATCAGCCAGTTGTTCTCACCCACCCAGGGTGTGCTGCCCCAGATCCTGGTCTACTCACCATGGAGAATCCCATTCAGCAAAGGTCACCTCTATCAACAAGGCCGTCTCTCGCCCCGCCATAAAATCGTCCTCATCAAAATTTCAAGTGCAGATTAGTTAAAAGCACGCTTTGTAACCTAGACAAATGAAAGCAGCGTGGACACGGGAGTGTGAGTTATCTATCTGGGAGTGTGAGTTATCTGGAAAGAGTTATGGCAGGCTTTTGCCGAGCTATGCAGTGAGAAGTGTGGGTCCTCTCCAGTGTCCTAAATGGTCTGTGGCTCATGGAAGAATCACATAAATCGTGCTCGGCTTGCTCTGTGGGGTGTGAATTCATTAAGGCCTTGGAAGACCTTTTTTTTTTTTTTTTTAATTAAATGATCCTTTTAGGACATATTCACAAACTTAACCAGAAGTTTCCACCTCAGAATCATTTGGGGAGGGGGCTTCCTCCAAGAAAAAAAGCAAAAAATTATTTCCTTATTAAGTCCACTCAGCCAACCAAACCAGGCATCTTTCCTGTGACCCCCCCCCCCGCTCTCTCTCCTTCCCTCCCTCCCTCCCCCCCCCATTGCACACACTTGCTAGTGCGCATCTGTGCATGTGGAGGCTAGGGGTCAGCAACCAGTGTCTTTTGTGAGTCGTGCTCCACCTCTGTATTTTGAGACAGAGTCTCTTACAGAAGCTGAACTCTGAGGCTAATTGATTAAAACCTGCCTGTGTGTTCTGGGCTTGGAGGATGCCTGTCTCCATCCCTGTAGAACTGGGTTATAGGCACACTCTCCGATGTGTGGGTGCGTGGCGTCCAAACTCGGGTCCTACTGTTTGTCTCCTGGGCACTTGGCTGACTGAGCCATCTTCCAGAACAGCCCCTCCTCCCAATTCCTTAGGACTTTAAATCATGTCTCTTTTTTTTTTCTTTTTTTCTTTTTTTCTTTTTTTCTTTATTAACTTGAGTATTTCTTATTTACATTTTTGATTGTTATTCCCTTTCCCAGTTTCCAGGCCAACATCCCCCTAACCCCTCCCCTTCTGTATGGGTGTTCCCCTCCCCACCCTCCCCCCATTACCGCCCTCCCCCCAACAATCACGTTCACTGGGGGTTCAGTCTTAGCAGGACCAAGGGCTTCCCCTTCCACTGGTGCTCTTACTAGGATATTCATTGCTACCTATGAGGTCAGAGTCCAGGGTCAGTCCATGTATAGTCTTTAGGTAGTGGCTTAGTCCCTGGAAGCTCTGGTTGCTTGGCATTGTTGTTCATATGGGGTCTCAAGCTCCTTCAAGCTCTTCCAGTTCTTTCTGTGATTCCTTCAACGGGGGTCCCGTTGTCAGTTCAGTGGTTTGCTGCTAGCATTCACCTCTGTATTTGCTGTATTCTGGCTGTGTCTCTCAGGAGAGATATTCTGGCTGTGTCTCTCAGGAGCGATCTACATCCGGCTCCTGTCGGCCTGCACTTCTTTGCTTTATCCATCTTGTCTAATTGGGTGACTGTATATGTATGGGCCACATGTGGGGCAGGCTCTGAATGGGTGTTCCTTCTGTGTCTGTTTTAATCTTTGCCTCCCTATTCCCTGCCAAGGGTATTCTTGTTCCCCTTTTAAAGAAGGAGTGAAGCATTCGCATTTTGATCATCCGTCTTGAGTTTCATGTGTTCTGTGCATCTAGGGTAATTCAAGCATTTGGGCTAATAGCCACTTATCAATGAGTGCATACCATGTGTGTTTTTCTGTGATTGGGTTACCTCACTCACGATGATATTTTCCAGTTCTCTCCATTTGCCTATGAATTCCATAAAATCATTGTTTTTGATAGCTGAGTAATATTCCATTGTGTAGATGTACCACATTTTCTGTATCCATTCCTCTGTTGAAGGGCATCTGGGTTCTTTCCAGCTTCTGGCTATTATAAATAAAGCTGCTATGAACATAGTGGAGCACGTGTCTCTTTTATATGTTGAGGCATCTTTTGGGTATATGCCCAAGAGAGGTATAGCTGGATCCTCAGGCAGTTCAATGTCCAATTTTCTGAGGAACCTCCAGACTGATTTCCAGAATGGTTGTACCAGTCTGCAATCCCACCAACAATGGAGGAGTGTTCCTCTTTCTCCACATCCTCGCCAACATTCGCTGTCACCTGAGTTTTTGATCTTAGCCATTCTCACAAGTGTGAGGTGAAATCTCAGGGTTGTTTTGATTTGCATTTCCCTTATGACTAAAGATGTTGAACATTTCTTTAGGTGTTTCTCAGCCATTCGGCATTCCTCAGCTGTGAATTCTTTGTTTAGCTCTGAACCCCATTTTTAATAGGGTTATTTGTTTCCCTGCGGTCTAACTTCTTGAGTTCTTTGTATATTTGGGATATAAGCCCTCTATCTGTTGTAGGATTGGTAAAGATCTTTTCCTAATCTGTTGGTTGTCGTTTTGTCCTAACCACAGTGTCCTTTGCCTTACAGAAGCTGTGCAGTTCTAGGAGATCCCATTTTCGATTCTTGATCTTAGAGCATAAGCCATTGGTGTTTTGTTCAGGAAATTTTCTCCAGTGCCCACGTGTTCGAGATGCTTTCCCACTTTTTCTTCTATTAGTTAGAGTGTATCTGGTTTGATGTGGAGGTCCTTGATCCACTTGGACTTAAGCTTTGTACAGGGTGATAAGCATGGATCGATCTGCATTCTTCTACATGCTGACCTCCAGTTGAACCAGCACCATTTGCTGAAAATGCTATCTTTTTTCCATTGGATGGTTTTGGCTCCTTTGTCAAAAATCAAGTGGCCATAGGTGTGTGGGTTCATTTCTGGGTCTTCAATTTTATTCCATTGGTCTATCTGTCTGTCTCTGTACCAATACCATGCAGTTTTTTATCACTATTGTTCTGTAATACTGCTTGAGTTCAGGGATAGTGTTTCCCCCTGAAGTCCTTTTATTGTTGACAATAGTTTTAGCTATCCTGGGTTTTTTGTTATTCCAGATGAATTTGCAAATTGTTCTGTCTAACTCTTTGAAGAATTGGATTGGTATTGTGATGGGGATTGCATTGAATCTGTAGATCGCTTTTGGTAAAATGGCCATTAAATCGTGTCTCTTAAGTGTACAAATTCACTATTAAGTGCCTCGCACTGACATAGTTGCTCAGTGCACAGCTTTCTGTGAGAAATATCAGAACTGACGTTAATGAAACAGCACGTCCATTTATACCCTACTTCTAGAATGTTTTTACAATGATTTCATGCTCAGAACTGAGGCAGACATCACCTCATTTGCCGGCCTGCTGAGTTTCACCTGGGCGCCTCTGTGTGTGAGCCTCGGCTGAAAGCCTCTGTCTGGCCGGGTCGGCTGAGTCTCCCGCACCTATCACATGCTCCTTCGAAAATGTACTTAGCAGAAAAATCCCACTTTCCTTTCATAATTCCTCAAATTAGGAGAAAGGATTCATGGTGCATGAAATCTACCATAATAGGATTACTTCCTAAGCAATTAAACATTTTCCCACTTTAACCCCAGGATGGGAATCCCAGCCAAATGCTGCTTTCAAAAGGAACAATATTATAACGCCGTGACGCCTTTTCTTCTTTGGGCAGGTTTGGTTCGGGTCAGCTTGAAAGCGACTCTTTATCTGCGAGTATTAAAGCAGCCTTCGAAGAGAAGGAGTTGCAGACCTTGTACTTCCGTTTTCATTTAGCTTTATTTGTGATTGAAAATTAATTTGGCTTTGGTTTTTAAATATTTTATTTGGCCAGTGCATGCCCACCCGCACATGCTCACACAGGCTCAGGAGCGGCACAGCATTGAGCCTGGTGTCTGACCGCACCACAGCGCACAGCGCTGGGTAAGGCAGAGTCTCCCAGAGCCTCCTGCTGCTTCGCTGTGTGAACTCCATGCTGGCTGGCCCTGAGCTTCCAGGAGAGTCTCCTTTCTTCATCTCCCATCTCCTTGTGGGAATGCTTACAGATGTACTCCAACACACTATATAAGTTCTAGGGATCAAACTCAGGTCATCCGGCTTGCACAGCTCCAGGTTTTACCTACTGAGCCATACCCTCAGCCTTTGGCTTTTTATGGCGTCTCTCAACGGTTGAGGTAATCCTGCTTCAGCCTCTCAAGTGCTGGTATTACCACCACGCTCTGTTCTTTCCTTTCTTCTCTCCTGCCTGTTTTGTTGTTGTTGTTGTTGGGGTTTTGTTTTGTTTTGTTTTTGTTTGTTTGTTTTTTAAGTTGGAAGGCTGTAGAATTGTCTTAACTACAAGAGGTAGAACCTTCTTCTGTTAACAGATTTGTCTTCTTTTTATTGACTTAGTCTTGACTTTTTATTGACTTTCAGCCTCACTAAAAACCATCCACCCACAATCCTTCGCACTCTTTGCCAGTGATTTCAAGTCCCAGGTCAATGTGTGCTAGCTTCCCTCGGTCCTCAGGCCCTTCCTCTCCACACTGACTGCTCACGGTGTATTTTAAGGCACTTTGGAAATGCAAAGCAGTACGGCCAGTCTAATTAATAGCCTCGGTGATTTCAGAAAGAGAAATTAATTATAGGGAGACTTGTAGTGAGAATTCTGGAATTTTGCCTTCTTAAGGGGGAAAAAATACACAGAACTATAATAAGAACACATTTTCTTTTTAATCCCAGGGGTGAGGGTTGGGGGCTGCTTTGAAGCAGCTGACTATAATTTGCCTTGTGTCCTAGCAGTCATAGTTTTGCCAGATCAGGAGAGTTTCTGCAATTTCAAGGTGTTTAGAATTCTGGAAACTTTTCAGAAGGCACAAAAGTGCTGGAGTCCCAGTAGCTGGGCTGAGTGGTTGTCATTTAGGGGAGTTGGTTGTGATTTGTTAGCAGTCAAGGAAAGGAAAGAAATTAGATTTAGACATCTCTCTCCCTATCCTTCCCCCTCCCCCCACCCTCCCTCCCCTCCTTCCCTCCCTCCCCTCTGTCCTTCTTTCTTTCTTTCCTATCTAGTGATAGGGGTGAAATTGGGGGGATAAAGGGTGGAAAAGGGGGCTGGAGAGATGGCTTATAGTTAAGAGCACTGATTCCTCTTCCTGAGGTCCTGAGTTCAAATCCTGGCAACCACATGGTGGCTCACAACCATCTGTAATGGAATCTGATGCCCTCTTCTGGTGTGTCTGAAGACAGCTACAGTGTACTCACATACATAATATAAATCTTTAAAAAAAAAAAAAAAGGTGGAAAAAAGAACACAACATAGCAAAGACCAGACTCAGAAACCCACTGTTCTTGACCTCCTGGCGGTGACTTGGAACCACACATTTCATTGTGGTGAGCATTTCGTTGATAAGGCTCTAAACACATCTCCAAGAAAGTTTCTTTTTCTTGTGTTTTTTGTACAGGCTGCAACATTAGCCAGGATGGTCTTGCTATGAGCAACAGCTACTCTCTGTGCTCCGTGTTTAATGTTGATTTTTCTCAGTCACATGCCCCGGGCCTCTGGCTCAAGCTTCCCAGTGTCCTGTGCGGTGATCCTACATGCTTTATTATTGCTTTAACGAGCTCTATGCCTCTTACGTGAAACTTTTGTTTTGTTTTGAGACATTGTTTCTCTGCATAGCCCTGGCTGTCCTGGAACTTGCTTTGTAGACCAGTCTACACGTTCACAGAGATCCAACTGCCTCTGCCTCCCACGTGCTGGGATAAATGGTATGTGCCCTGATGCTCAGCTCTATGTGAAACTGTTAATAAAAGCCATCATGGCCCTCTTGAACAGGTGAGTTCCCTGATTCACAAGCAAGCAGGACAGACAAAAGGAAAGGGTTTCCCAATGCCCATGGAAATCCCATCATTAGAGGGACAGGTTGCAAGGCCGCTTTCCCTGTTTCTACTTCCCGTGAGGAGAACACCCTCCCTTTAGGCCAGAGCGTCTTATTAACCCAGGAATTGACGTTGCTATTCCAATATAGCCATAAAGGTCACAGTCTGTAATGGGAAAAGGACACATTTGCATAGATCCCTCTAAGTCTATTGTCCTTTGAACAGGGCCAGGAGCTAAACAAAAGCTTTTGTGAGCAGAATAATCTTGAGGGACTTCAGAATCCTCTCCTTTCTTTCCTATCTTATCTATCCTGAATGTACAGCCCAGACTGCAGGACATAAATGCAGTCGTCAGCTCAGGACAGGTGGGTGTTGCTCTAAATGCCATAGGAAGAGTATGTATTGGGGGACAGTGGGTGGGGTGAGATGGTAAGGAGGCAAAAATACTATAAACTATAAAGCAATGCTTGCATTCCCTCCTTGCGCCCCCATTTCTAGAATTCCTGTTTCCGAAGGGTCGAGAAGGAAGACAGGATGGCCTGTGTGACTGACGTAAACATGCGTGAAAAGGAGCCGATGCCCACACCATCATTCTGAGCTGCAAGGTTGAGTCTGAGATCGAACTTTTAGCAGCTCCAGTGCCAGAAAAGCAACCTCCAACCGGTTTGGAAGATAAACATCACCAGAAAACACCACAAGCTTGTCTTTCCAGCGGTAGAGCCATGCCACACACATAAGTGCTGTCAGCGCCCCTGGGGACATCTGCCTCCCCTCAAGTTGTCCTCACTCAAGGCTCTCCTCACATGATTTCCCACCAGCCTCCAGGACAAGACTGGATGTTCCCAGCACTGGAAACTGTTCCCCGTGATGGCTCTTTTACGGTCTTGGCAGGCATGCACGATAACCAGCAGAGAGAGCAATTCTCCCTGCAAGGGAAATAAAAACCCTAATATAACCACACCGGCCCCGAGTGGGGTTTTTATGTGTTAAACTTGCTGGAGACTTAGGTTAAAATCAACCTTGCAGGGTTGGGGATTTAGCTCAGTGGTAGAGCGCTTGCCTAGCAAGCGCAAGGCCCTGGGTTCGGTCCCCAGCTCCGAAATAAAAAAAAAAGAAAAAAGAAAAAAGAAAAAAAAATCAACCTTGCAAAAGAAGTGCGAAGAAAACAAAGCCTATCGAGCTGCCAAAAGGTAGACTACGTCTTTACTGTCCAGTTGACGGCGGGTTTGGATGACTGAAATGACCTGGTGATAACAGGTATTCCCCAGTCGGACAATCCATCTTTTCTTCCCCTCCCTCTTCTCAGTTTTCCCTTAGTCTGTATTCCTTCGGCCTTACACTTGGGTGCAGCGCTCTGTGGGAAGTGATATTCGTTAATCCAAAGTCACTGAAATTACTTTTTTATTATCTCGTGGAATGCTTTTGCAAACCTTCTCTCCTCACGGTTTTCTCTAGGCCTTTCTGCAAGGCCTCACATTGTCACTGATCCCACGGGGACTTCTGACTGCCCCGGTTAGCGTCTGTCATATTTCATGACACTTGCTCTGCAGGTCAGGCTTCCCTCCCAGGGCCTTGCTGCTCTCTCTGCACCTGCTTGGCCCCAGAATCAACTCCCCAGATCTGGGACTACTTCTGAGCATCAAAGAGGGAAACCCTCTTGCCACGCACAAAAATACTGTCTAAATTTCCCCGCGTGGCTAATTAGGCAGCTAGTGTCCAGTTTCTCAGTCACTTCCTGTCAGAGCAACCGTCAGATTTGCTGAAAACAGCCATCATTTCCATATAATCTCTGCTGCCCTCCTCCGCCCTCCGAGGCCCCCTCCTCTCCTTTAACTGTATTTATCACCTTACAGCCCAGAGGCCACCTGCCTCCCGGAAGGCGCTGAGGCAGCAGACATTGTGGCAGTAATGAGTTTTCCTGCTGACATGATACCTCAGACACCCAGTAAGTGACAAAGCACACGATACGTACGGAAGGAAAATGAAAACGGGCTGGAGTCAATAACCACCTTTGAGGAAGATGCAGGCCGGCCAGCTGTTTCCCATTCGGGGTGAAGACAGGAGAGAGAGCCGCTGAGGTAAGGAAGTCAAAGGAAAGACAAGACTTTCCAATAAACACCACACGGGGGCTGAGGCCACAGGGGGAGCCTCACCAGGGCATGACCAACCCGTGAGAAGAACCAGATCCAGGCTGCTCCAAGCGCAGGCTTCTGACCAGGGCTCACAGACTCCTTCATGAACTGTGGCTCCTTTCAAGGTTGTCTGAGCTCATGTTTTCTGCTTGCTCTAACAATTTATTATCAAAGGACAATGGAGACAACCGCTGAAGTAAGAGAGACCGTGGGCTGCTTGGCCTGCACTTCCTTGCTCACAGCAGCTACACGCTGTGTCGAGCTGTATGAACAAGCGGTAGACTAACCTTTCTCTTCACCACAGGTTTCGGGCAGAGGAACATGAGGTTGGGGTTTCTCGCTGTAGTATGCAGACATGGCGGGTTCGGGGAGGAAGGCTGTGTGTGTCTTGAGAGGGTGTATCAAATGCATCAATGCAAAAAGTAGCGTTTGTGCTCTCAGAAGGACCCGCCCTTCCACCCACGCCATCTTGGAACCCAGTCCAAAGGGGCTCCCGCCACTTCTCTCAAGGAGCGTGTGAGCGTGTGAGCGTGTGAGCGTCTGAGTGAAGCTTTGCTCGCAGAAAGTAGCCTTAAATGGGCAGAGCCGTATTCTTCTACTGTGCCCACAAAGCCCTTCCCAGGCTCCTGGATCACTCCGCTGATCGGCACGTCTTATCCCCCTCCCCCAATGTGTGTGT